>NC_052952.1:32988524-33288524 GCF_013358895.1 Oreochromis aureus | reverse complement strand
CGCTTTTTTCTAAATACTGTCGTCACGTTTCTGTGTGTGTGTGTTTTAAGCGTTTTTCTAAGGACAGCGCGAAAACAGTAAAGGAAGGGGAAAAAGCCACCTCTTTCCTATCGGTGGAAAAATGTACCATGTCGACCAATTTAAAAAAAAAAAAAGTCAACATGTGGGATTTGGTTGTTTAGGAAGAGGGGAGAGTTTTGGGAGCGACGGTAACGGCAGCGAGATAGAGCGAGTGAGAGAGAGGGAGAGAGAGAGTTTTTAGATGTGGGAGATTTGTGACGTTTAGTGTGGAGTGTATAGTTAGTGTGTTGTGTTGTCTTGTGTAGCTGTTCTGTTGTGTAGTTGTTGTTTTATTTTGTGTGTCAGTGAGGGCACTAATGAATGTGACAGAGGCACATTTGTAAACACTGTCACTAAGTAGAAAACCAGCGGAGTGATACACCTCCTGTTGTCAGGCCTGCAGGTTTCTCCCTGTGCTGCTCTCCTCTGTCTTTTGGTGGACAAACTTTTTTTTTTTTTTACTGGCACACATCATTTGTGGGGCATCTTATTGCGACACCTGATTGTTCTCTCATTTTAGTTTTAGTAATATTTTTAAATGGTTGTTGAAAATGAAAAAAACGGCAGGTGTATTGGCTGCATTTTTAGATAAATAGTTGTATATGTTTACAAAATGTACAATTTATATTTGCATTTCAAGTTATAAAAATTTACTCAACATGTCTGTGGTTTTTTTCACAGTAAAAAAAATACCACTAGGATTTTAAGTTCTTTGTGTGATTTCAGATCAGTAATACTAATGCAGTATGTCAGTGAAAAAAACAACTAAATTCAGTTGAGCTGGAAAGAATGATACCAAACAAGGCAAGGGGGAAAAAATAAAATGAAACAATTTGAGGGTGAAATACAAACGTAAACTCAAAAGGAGTCAAAAATAGCCGGTTGTATTTCAGACCTCAGTGAATTCATTCAACAAATCATGAAAAATTTGGTTTAAATTTTTGTTCATGACAGTGCAGATTTCTGACATTTCGTGTAATTTAAGCTGTAACAATGTGACTGTTTTCTAACAAAGAACAGTGTGAAACTTAAGTTAGACTTGTGTTTGTAAATGAACCACCCCATGTTGTGTAGCTTTCTGGATTTTATACTTATTGGGCTACATATTTATTTATTATACAGGCTATACTGTACATAAGATCAAAACTCACATGTTTTATGTAACTAAAGTGTGTAATTATGTGGGCTACAGACAATAATTAAGTTATAGACTATAACGTGTATACTTACTGCATTTGAATCATTTTAACCATATGTAACCACCTGCATATGTGTTTGCGGGGGGGGGGGCGCTTTTATTTTGCCACCCCATTTCATTTGTTTGCCACCCTCATGCCACCCTAAGAAAATTTCTCTAGATCCGCCCCTGGAAAGGTGTGCAACCATATTAATGGAAAAACCACAGCAGTAAAGGGTCAAAACACAAAGACACATCACAGTACAACTACTTTAACCAGTGTTTACACATTACACACGTTTTTCTTTTCTAAATATGTATATTTTGAAAAGTACTCCTTCTTATTAAATGCCTTGTTGACCCAATTAAGGGCAGCTTGAATAGCTAACTCACACTAATGAAAAGCCATCTCATTGTAGTTGTATAAAAGATCTTAATTTTACTTAGTTTTGGTTTATTCTCAGACCTCAAATTAGTTTCATTTCCAGTTTTATTTTTACTCCAATGTAAAATTCCCATTTAACTTTAAATGGTGCATTTAACCTCTAAAGGCCCAATTATCTCCTTTATTTGTTAGTGTAGTGTAAAATGAGAGTGAATATCGGTCCGGGTGACCAGAAATGTGATTTAAGATAAATGTCATTGCTATCTGTAGCTACTAGATTTGTAGCCTAAATAAGAAACCAGTTGATAAAATTTTAGAAACTTTAGAACAGTTTTAACATTCCCTTTGTGAGGAAAACAGACAAAAACATAACCCACATCTCAAAGATACTATAAATGTTCTTTTCATTCCCTTTTTGTGTTATAGTAATGCTATTTTGATTACGTGTATGTCTATGCATTTAAAGCAATTTTAAATAAATCCTATGACGTAACTGTTATTTCAGCTACTGCAGTGTTTCAGTCATGTATGGGACATTTAAAAAGTTCAGTTGATTCAATTAAACATTTGTACAGAAGTCAGGAAATTCAAAGGAAAATAACCAGAATCCTTATACTGGCCACTGTCTTGCTGAAGAAGAAGATTAGTTGGTTTTGACTTCACAATTCAATTAATTTAATATCATTTAAATAAGACTATGACCCATTTCTTCCATAAACAGAAAAGCTGTTTTTGGTTATTCAGAGCAGATGAAACTTTCAATACAGGGGAAAGTTCACAATCCAACATTAATTTAATATTTAAATAAAATTATCTCCAAAGCCCAAAACTGATGCAATGGAGAGTAAATCTGCTTATTGTATTTTTTTCATATGTAGATTTCTTTTTTAATGGAGATGGAACCATCTACCACTTTTATATGTAGTATTAAGTTTATACACCATTTTTAGCCTGCCATAAATCTTTATGATTTACACAGTGTGTATACAAACCTTTCTAGCCAGTAGTATCATGACAGTGCAAGCTACGGAAATAGAACTCAGAAAGTCTGTAGTGATGTTGTTTTAGGGGATTTTAAGTTCTTATTTTGAAAAGATCTGAGTCTCTTACACAGTCCGTCTGCATGCAACCAGAAACCCACCCATTCACATTCCTGTGGATGAGTTAAGACCCCAGTAAATGACTCCAAGTCACAACAAAGAAGCACCAGTCGTTGTTTTAACCCATAACAGCCAGTGTGCGGGCCTCAGTCTGATGGGGAGCAAGGGCAAGTCTCACAGCAAGAAGCGGCTCGCAAGTCTGATTCATAGTGTGACTCAAATGTGTTGTGACTTACGTCAAAACCAAATGAAAATAAACACATTCTTAAAACACATTTTCATCTGGTACCAGCCTGCAGCCAACACCTGGTTGCTGTTGAGTTATTATTAGATTTCCCTCAATAAAGTTAAATCCAACTCGATGGTTCCTGCACAGATTGTTGCTGTAGGGTCATAAATTTCTAACGATTAAACTGATTTGTGAATAAATGTTTAATCCAAAGTAAAATATCTGTATGACATTCTTATGTATTATTTACTGTACTACATGTACAGGTCATCAGTAACTTTAACTACTGAAGTTAAACTTTTATTTTTGTAAGAAAAAATAGGTTTATGTTAATAAATTATTCTAATACATCAGTAAATTGTGTTTCACTCTTGTAGCTTGTAACTATGAAGCCGTTTTTTAAGACTAAAATAATGACTTTTTCCTTAGACACCAACTCATGTCAACCTCGGCCCTCATGATGAACAAAATGTGGCTGTTATTACTGGTCTTAATCAGGCAAAGCAAGATCAATGAAAAACAATGACACCCAGGATTATTAATATATATATATGTGAGGGAGTCTCTTTCCAGTCATATATGTCATACATGAAGAAATCTGTCCAAAACTGTGCAGATGCTGAGCGTGACTGAATGAAGAGTTGTCCCAATCAAGATGTCCAACCAGCAATCCAAAACAAATCCCTTTTTTCTTCCCAACTCTTAGAACAACTCCTGAAGCTTCTTCATTTGTTCGCTAAGCAGAAGAAGCTGCTTCATGTGTTTCCTCACCAAATCCTGGGCAGCTGCAGTTCTTGATTTCACTCCCAGTGCTGCTGGAGCCAACACCATGAAGAACACTAAGAGCAGGTCCAGGAAGAACAGAGCCAGCAGGCAATGATTCTCTTGAATCACTCCACACCAGCCCAGGAGCCAAAAATCAGAGTCACGGCACCAATAAATAACTCAATGTTTATGGTGTGGGTTTTGGGTTGTTTTTTGTTCTTTACTCCTGATATGGATTAACACAACCCCCGGGAGGAGACACACATCCCTTTCGTGTTGTGTCAGAAAGGACTTTGGGGTAAAAATCTCAAACGGGTAGATCTACCCGCTGTGGCAAACTTTGTGAATAAGGAATCGACCGAAAGCAGCAAAGTATTGATAAAGTACTGAAACGTAAAGTTGAAGGGGGAAGCAGGTATTTTATGACACATTGTATAAAACCACTTGAAGCCAAAGTAAGTCAGCTACTGTTTGATTAAAAACAGGTGTTCACCTGTTCCACAGGTGGGTCTTGCTTTGTGTTTCTGATGTCCTTTTTCTGTGCCCGTTTCTGTCAGTGGATGCAGTCAAGTAGTCAGATTTGTTGTAGAAGGTTTTTAACGGAGTGATGTGACCTAAATGTATCTGGATGACAGTCATAGGAAGAACTGCTTAAATGAGCTAAGTACTAAGGAAAAGTGCTTTAATGGTTTCTTTCTTACGTCCTTTAGCACTTTGTTTACAAAAACAATCAGCATAACTGATGAGTGGCACAAATCTAATCTATAAATATTAATTAAAGGTGTGCTTTCCATTTAACTTGTTGACAGGTTTTAAATTTTCACCGGCAGAATGTTAAATCAGCAGCTGAACTGTGAACATTATGCTGCTGTAAAAAATCTCCTTCTTATCAAGGCGGTTTCTTCATTGCCTTCTCTGTCTGCTGTTGTATTACCGGCCTTTAGAATTATCATGAAATTAATTTTTACCTCAGGTCAGCTGGGATGAGAATAAAATGCTCTATTGGGATAATATCATACTCTCAGATCTCGCAGATATGATGGGTCTGATGAGTCAGGATTTTGTATGTGAGAAGAAGGATTTTAAATTAAATTCTGGTTTCAATATGGAGCCAATTAAAGACCTCTGGTACTAACTAAACCCCCCTACTGCTAGTTAGTACTTTTGCTGCAATGTTTTCAGAGAATGTTTAAAACAGCCAGATAAGAAGGAATTACAATAATCTACCAAAGAAGTAACAAATACATGAAATTGTTTTTCATTATCATTCTGAAGAAGGATGTTTCTAAATTTAGGAATATCATACAGATGAAAGAGTGCGTCTTGATTTGTTTAATGTGCCCACCGAAGAGAATATGCTGGTCAAAAATAACTTTAAGATTCCTCATACTGTTGCTGTGGAATGCCAAAGTAATGCCATCCGGAGTAAGCATGTGGTTGGACACCTTTCTGAGGTTTTTAGGGCAAAATATTATAACCTCAGGTTTAAGTACTCAAGTACTGCTCATCCTTTTCTATTTAATACATGCCTGATAGTAGTTTAACTAACTGATCTCTGTCATCTGGCGTCATTGTTTCCATTGCACAGCAATGGAAATGTAAAAACTGTCTTTTTTCATGCATCCCTAAGAGAAGGAAAAAAAATATTGGTCCCAACACGGAACCCTGTGGAACTCCAAGAATAACATCTGTATTCAAGGGAGACTCCCTTGAACTAGTCAGATGGATATGACTCAAAACAGTGCAACGTGTTTCCTTTAATACTGCGTCATTTAGTCTTTGTAGGAAAATGTTGTGAATAGCACTATCGAATGCTGTATTAAGGTCTATGAGGACAAGCAGAGAGATGAGCCCACTGTCAGTGACCACAAGAAGATCATTATTTCACTAGTGTTGTTTTTGTTCTATGATGAACTTTAAATCTAGACTGAAAGTCTTCAAATAAAGTAATATATTTATATACTTATCACTGATTTGGGAAATTCTTTTGTTACAGCATTTAAAAAAATAAACACAACAAATATAACAATTAGCTTTAAGAAGCAGAATGATGTATGTCAGTAAATAATACAATGTAGCAACAATATCTGAGTCAGGTAACAACTAGTCAGAAACCAAAATAAATATGATAAAGTAAACTAACCTGGGTTTAAATGACAAATATTAAGTGTATATAATTAGCTAAAAGAGCTGGAATTTAAGATCCTGTGCTCCGCTTTTAGTCGCCATTCTGTTTTCCACCTCTCACTATTTCCAGTTATATTTCATTTGGTTTTTATCAGCCTTCTGGAGTTTGTGTTTTCTCTGACTTTCTATAAGTTCAGTGGGCTTTGTATTAAAGCTCACTTTTTGTTAAGTAGTCTGCATTTGGGTCTTCATTTTGGTAAATTATAATTGCTTTCCATTTTCCTGAAGCTACATAATAGTATTTCTTCAGGCGTTATGGCTGCTTGTTATTCAAACTACGGAAAAACATGGAAGGGGAAAAAAAGAACAGGCTTGAGATTATTAAGCAAGGTCTCCGGAGAGGAAATTATTTCTCTTTTCCACAAAATAATGCCGATACAACTAATAACACAATAATGATAAAAACACTATTAAAGTGGTGACAATTCATGTTGCCAGAGCAGTGAATTAAAAATGTCACTGATAGCTCAGAGGCTGCATTACTGATAGTTTTTTAAAACTTGTTTTGCCATTAAAGCCTTAATTAATTGTCATCATGAGCACAAGGAACATTAAGCCGAGTTTTAATTCATATGCTGTGTGCAAAGGTTTTTGGTGGATTTGCAATAACTTGCAAAAAAAGTAAAAGCAATAAGTAGATGTTCCAGATTTCCTGTTTTTGTCTTCTTCTGCTATGATGGGAATATTATTTTTATTCACTGACGTGATATTCAAAAAAGTCTTATACCAGTTCATTCACATCTTTTCACCAATATTATTTTTGTTGTGCACATGCATGATAAAATGTCAAATAAAAAATCCATTGTAATAATAATCACAGAGAACCATCCAAATTGTAGAGTTGTATTTCTCTGCATTTATTAGAACTAGCACAGCTGCAGCTTTACATTAATCTGAGAGAGTGCAATTCCATCTCATCTCCTGCTGAACTGCTTATGGAAATATTATTATTGTTGTGTTGCACCTAAAGAGACCACGGTGTTTATTCCAACATGAGACCGACATGTTAACTTGTCATAATATTAACATGAAAAGGTACATGTCTAAAGATGAAGTCAGGGTTTGTCAGTACTAATTTTGAAGAAAACAGTAGCTACACAGGGTGGACTGAAACGCTTTGTCCTTCATACTCAGAAAAGAAAGAAGATGCCATAATTATTTAAACTCTGGGATACCACACATTTTCAGACAGCCTCTTGATGAATGCATTTATAGTGTTGCTTCGGGTTTAATAAAAAATGAAAACGTTAAGATCAAAACACAAATATAAAGCCTGACTCATCATCACAGCTGGACTTTCATGGCATGGAGTGAGTGTGAATGTCGGAGCGTTGGTTTCTGAAAGTGACAGATGATGGGCGACACAGGCTGACCATACAACACGCAGTCCAGACACAACAACAGAGAGAGCATCCTGCTTAACCCTCTGTTATAAAATACCAAAAGCACAAACCCAAATAGACTTATTGGGGAATTGGGACAGCACCAGTGCTGAGTAAAAAATCCCAATCAATGCCACTCACAGATTTAAAGAATGAAAATGCACTTGATTTAGCAACAGCATATTCTTTGGCTAGAGTCCATTGATGATGCTTAATTTTCTGCATCCAACTGACACATTATCAGTTAAAACTCATTTTCAGTATGCCTCATAAACCTGGGAAAAGTGGTATCGTAATAACACGACAAAACATTAGGTTTGTTCTTTAGAACTGTGAAAGCTGTATTCTGTACACCCAAGGCTTTAGGGCCTTGGGTGTACAGAATACAGCTTTCACGAGATCAGGGTCAAAAAACAATCTTCTGTTTACTTAAAAGCAAGCAACACAGAATCACTGTGTTGTCTGTGAAAAAAGGAGAGAAAAGAGCTCCAGAAGTGGAAAATAAGAGTGACCTCCACAGCATGACTATTTAATTATGCTTTAGGACATAAACGCTAGGAAACAATGGGCTCATCAGCATTTCCTAGCCTTTTTCTTCCATGTACTGATTTTGAGGAATATGTGTATACATGTACACACATCAGCACACCTTTCTTGCAGGTTATGTCTTTGTGCTTGTTTCCTAGGTTATATATTGGCAACCTGTCCAGACAACAACCTCCCCAAAACCCCGAGATAGATACACTGTTAAGAAAATAAATCAGTGGATGCATGAATGAATGTCCAAAAATGTTTTTTCCCCTCACCAAGGCCTTCACCTGGTTAAAGAAAGGATTCCTTTTCCAATCAAATAAATCATTCACAACCTTTACTTCAGTCAGGACCACTTTAAGAAGATTGTGGTTTCCATCATATGTGTGCAAAGGCAGAAAGCTGGAGGTGAGGACAGCCAGCACAGAACACAGAAGAGTACTGACTAAGCAACGGTTCACATCAACAGGGTTCGAGGTTTGAATCCTGCCTGCAGCCTGTCTGTGTGGAGTTTGCATGTTCTCCCTGTGTCTCTGTGGTTACTCTGGCTTCCTCCCACAGTCCAAAGACATCCATGTGGTTAACTGGGGATTTAAAATTGCCTACAAGCAGGTGGACTGCTTGATTTCCTTGCTTCTCATTTTTTTAAGGCTTCAAGGAGGCAAGCTCAACATATCTTTTGTATTACATACGTGAAGCTCTCATTAAAAGAAACAGCCACCCTTATTCAAATGTTGCTCAATGTTTGTGTTTGACTGTTGAGACAAAGTTCTCAGACCATCAAATCGTATGATGCTGGCGCCCAATAAGTGAATTTACTCTGGTTTCTATGTAGGTCTGTTCCTGAGTGACTCCTGCTTTTATCTGAGCTCCCAAACACAAAAAGTCACCCTGGTCACAAGGCAGGCAGGCAATGAGCGAGACAAGAACCTAATAATTATTAAAACAGGCCATCCTCAGAGCTTGACAAATAACATTTGTCGTGTGGTCAGACAGATTTGGGTAACCTAAATGGAACAAATTAATCAAAACAAGGAAGTAAAATGTACTGTGCACACAACAGCATTCGTGCACTGTGTAGTAAAACAAGGTCGCAACATACATAAAGTGTTTATTTCTCCTTAGTGCAAATAGCAGGATTTATAGATGTGAGAACGGGTGTGTGTGTGTGTGTGTGTGTGTGTGTGTGTGTGTGTGTGTGTGTGTGTGTGTGTGTGTGTAGCTGTTCTGTAACAGCCTGCACATCATCACTTGCACATCACTGAAAAAGGTAAACAATGTGGAACATCATGTGTAATGTTACAGCACTTTGGCATGACACTTCTCAGGCCAGAGGCTGCAGACTTATCAACATGTGTTCTTCAGATGGCTGCAGGAATTTAATGAAGTAAAGGAGAGCGGTTTTCATTAAGCAGCAGTGGACAACAAATACCAAAATACCAGCGATTCTCTCTTCATTACCTTATTTGATTAAACCTCCCACCCCTTTGTTCCCTCCCTTTGCACTTGGCACCAAAATTCTGCACAGGTTGGCAAAGCAATTTTCAGTGGAAATTTTTTCTGCTTATGTAAACACCATCATCATATGAATTAATAATCAGCAGCTTCTCTCTGTGTGTGTTTGGCTCACATTCTTTCTCGCTTGCTCTCTCTGTATCACACACACAAAACAGTAACTAATGTCACTCATGATCATTTTGGTCTCAGCCTCTCCTGATGTGCTTACTGTGACGTGTACATTTGTTCCTTTGTGTTTCAAGAAAGAATATTGAGAAAGAAAACCTTGTAGCTTGTAAAAGGGCTAAAACGTTAACTGGATAAAATCCACAAAAACAAAAGTCAAGGTAAATAAATGAAGGACTTATTTGAAATGCATCCGATGTAAACTGGAAATAAAGTGTTTCTTGTGATGGAGAAGATGAGACTATCTGGTGACTCACTCGCACTTAACAAATTGCAGACTTGAGGCATGTTTATGACCCTAACTCATAAACATGACTGCAAAGTAAAGCAGGAAGATCTTAAAATCCATTAAAGCTGAGAAGTGTTTTTTTCTTTTTGAGATCTCAGGCCATTAACTGGTTTTTAACCCGACTTTCTTCCCTCCTCAGAATGTTTCAGTATTGAGTATGAAGGACAGGTCGAGCTTCCCCCCTGCATCATCTCACATTTATGATAAATGATCACTGGAGAAAATTAAAACAATTCCCTGTTGTATCCTTGAATAAAGTAGAAGAAAACAGCCCCTGAGTTCATTTTCAACCCCCTCTGTCTCTCACAGTGCTACATGTCCACTGACAGCTAAACACAGGCTCTATTTCTCTAATGAAACTTTAAATTAGCAGCTGATGGATAGTAAATATATACTAAGGCAGATTTCCCCATGTAAAACATAATAATCTCATTCTGAGTAATCACCTACCCATTCAGTGTTTGAAAAGGATTGATTACTCATTTAATCATGGAGCCACGACACTGCTATTTGGGGATACAGCTGATTTAACGGCATGCAGCAGGAGCCGTGATTTTCCTTTTAAATTTTTTGATTACTTTGAAAATGGTATGGAAATCAGGTGCAGGAAGAACTGAAACCCATCTGCCTGTCCGTCATTTAAATTTAGCGAGCTAATAGCATTGCCATGCATTTCATTACAGCATATTAGAGCGAGCACATATAATCTAATAAAGGCAAAAATACATTCAGTTTGGAACATATGATATATATTACTGAAACTCAGTGTGATGATGACAAATGTAAGGACAAGAAATCCTATCATACTGAAGCTGTTATGAGCTTTGTAGAGCCAAAGAGAGCTACACGGCATTCTGAAACTCCTCAAAGTGTAGAGACACTAAAGTTTTGTATCCAATCTCTCCTGATGATCTGGAAACACAAATTTAATGGCTACCCGTTTTAAAAAGGACCGTTCCTATCCATATTTCTAATTTTGTGTTGATATTTTTTGGACCACAAAAACTTTGCATGAATCACTTTAAATTATGTACATTACTTCACCCTCTGTCCATTAAAGCTATTTTATTTCACTTTAAAACAACTTTACTGTGACTGGCCATAATAAAGATTCCTCTGATGTTATTAAGATCCAAAAACAGAAAAAAACAGTTAGAAACCATTAGCACCTCTGTAGCCGGATATAGTTAGATCCATAATTAGATATTGATGCAATTTTTGTAATTTTACCTCTGTACACCACCACAAAATATTCAAGATCTGATTAAAGTGCAGACTTTCAACTTTAATACAAGAGTTTTATCAAAAGTATTGAATTAACTGTTTCACAGGCTCAAAAGTAACTGAACAGTTGACTGATAGATTGTTTTACAGCCAAATGAGGCCTGTTCCCGTGTTATTCCATGACAGATAGAACAGATTCAAGATTTGAAGTTTATTCCAAGTATTAAATTAGGCATTTGGCATATTTTCATTGGGCTTCTTTCTATGAGTTCTAAAGATATGTTGATGTAAGTGAAGTACGTGAAGTGAAGTGAAGTACGCTGGAAAACCAAAATAAACTATCAGAGAGTCAGCAAAAACTTTCAAAATAACCAAATCAACAATCTGTTACATTGTAAAAAGAAGGAATGCACCGTCCTGCTCAGCAACCCGGCCACAACAATCCAGTTCAGCGACATCAGAAGACCACAGAAAACAACAACACTGAATAATCACAAAATCCTTTTGTTGTTAACAAAGTCTAGAACACTTTCAAGCAGGTCCAGTTATCATTGTTGATGTCTACAATTAAAAGATGCCTTCATCAGTGTAATCACAGAGAGTTTACAACAAGGTGAAAGCCACTGGTTGCACTCAAGAACAAGGTTGGATTAAACTGTCAAAAAACACCAAAAAGAGCGCCACACTTCTCAAACCAAGATTGACTAGTACGAGAATGATGGAAAGAGAAATGCATGAAGAAACGCCAGCCTGGTCTCATAACCAAAATCAGTCCATAAAATGAACACAATTCTCTGTTAAATAAGGATTCAACTTATGATAGCGATCATGAACTCATTAGGAAATGTTCTTGAGGCAATAATCAAGTGTTACCCTCTGCTGTCGCCCTCTAATGTTGGCTTCACTTTTTAGATCTATGTGCAGTCTATGGGCCAGACTTACTAACATGTTACACCAGTACAAACTGAGTTTTGGTGTAAAAAAATAATGGTCGGTATTTACAAAAAACCCCACAGTGACAAGGTTGTGTGTCCGAGGTGAGAGATCATTTTTGCAATGACCTTGTGCAAAATGTAGGAAGGAGAATATTTAAATCAAGCGTTGAGACTGATTTACTAATGTTTGCACCCATTTTATTGATGAGAGCACTGATATTTAAGGCCAATGAATGTCAACTGTAAATGTCCATGACAGTTTTATCTGTACATGTTCTGTTTCATAGGTGAGCACAATGCTTTTTTCATTTTTGGTTGGCATACAAATTGTTTTCTCTCCTTCTCTTCCTCACTATTTCTCACCTCTCTCACAACAAGGTAGTGAGGCTTTTAATTGTGTTTTTCAGTGGATAAATGGAGACTCTCCTGGGGTGTGAAGAGGACATTTCCTCCACCAGGTGTGCCGTGGATTCCAGCAAGTTTTCCCCACACAGGAGACAAGCCTGACAGGAATTATTATCAGGATTTAATCACAGGAACTCAGCTGCAGTTTTAGCTGCTGAACTGTAGGTCAAACATGATCCAGAAGAGTGTCAGGTGGCTCTGACTCCGTGTTTCGAGTGTGTTGATTTTGAATATAAATATGCTTTACAAAACATTATAGGCCAACTGTTGTTGTTGTGGATGGTACACCCTATTTCAGCTGACATAGGACAAAAATCACCCCCTGTTCTATCAGATTTAGAAATATTCCATAAACCCTTTAAATTCATGCTCTCCATAGAGCTAAAGATGATCCACTGATGCAGGCTGTTTGTAAAGCAACGACGTGTAGATGTAGCTTTTTTCTGTTTTTTTGCAGAATTAAAGCCCGGCTCAGAGAGTAACACTGGACTATGATTTACAAAATAAATGCCATGTTGTAGAAAAAAATAATGCTTACAACTCTAAACTCATCCTGGTAGGCATTAATTAAGAGTCAATTTATCATAGACAATCTGGGCTCCATCTGCAAACCAAGATGAAACCTCCAGGGCTGAAAAATGAAGAAACATGGAAGCAGAAAAAAAAGCAGTTCCTCTTGGTGCAACTTGAGGATGACTTCAAAAGACACCATCGAGCTGTATGTTAAAATGCAACTGAAATATTTACAGCCTGGTTAGGAGAGTGGTTGCTTCAACTGATGGGCAGTTGTCGCCACCTGGTAAGTCTCATCTGCACTAACTGGACTCACTGACATGGACCTTTCCACCATGTTCGTCCTATTGATGCAATTAATATCGCCTGCTCTGCAGTACCAACTATACAAGAAGCTTGTACTTTCTCTACTATAGAGAAAATGAGAAAGTACAGTATGATAAGAGGGGCATCTTAGTGCCAGCCATATATATTTAAATTGAGCAATATACTGGAATAATCATAATTAGAGCTATTTGTATCTATTAGACATGTTTTGTTAAATTTTGTAACTTTATAATATATTTTATTATTTAATATGGTTCCGTTAGTTTCTGTTCTTACTGTCATGGAGATACTGTGACCACATAATTTCCTCAGGTATTGATAAATTATTCTGATTTTGATTGGTGACATGACTTCACTTGTACTGCATTGGACCCATACAGTTCATGCAGCTTGCTAACCCAGCGGTTCCCCACTGAAGTGCATTTAAAAGAAAGCAGGTTTTAGGCACACCAACACTGACTTCACTTTTCAGACCCTAAGATCAAGGCCATCTTTTTATATGCAGTCTATAATGATTTAATAATAAGTACGCAGTGGCTTGTAAGGTTATTAGAAGGCTGAGTTCCTGTCATTCTGTCCTGTTTCATTCATTTACATCACAAAGATATATTTTTATATCTATCATCTTTTTGTCTGGTTCACAGCTAACACCAAACCCTAACAGAGCACGAAATGCACACACATTTAATGCACTGCTAAATCTTCCTTTGACTGTCCCCACGCAGTGAATGAAGAAAATTCCACTTTTTCTCTTAAAAACTTCCCTATTACCCTTTAATCTTACCCTTTAGCCACTGTGACAGTATGTGTTACCGTGTGCAATAGAATACCTTCAGCTTCAACAGAGCATTAAGAGAGTATGGCTGACACCAGGGCAGGAAGAGTTTTCAACTTTCTCCTTTGCAGGTTGTGATGTGATGCCATTTTTCTCATTTCTTTCTTTTTCTTTTCAGTGTTCATCTCTTGCAGGAGTACTTGTGACTTTTGAACTTTCTTTCCTCTTCAGAAGAAAACTTCCTCACCTGTGAGTTGAACCTCAGCTGGCAAACGCTGCAGGAGACATGCTTCCTCTTGGCGGTGGGAGGGAGTCCGAGGGTGTGATGGAGGACGGCTTTCTGCACCGGGTCCATCTGGAGGATGGAGAGAGACACACAGAGAGAGGATAATTAAAACAGTGCTAAAGCCGACCTGTAAATCAGCTTCATTCCGCTCGCTCGCTTGACTGTGAAAAGAAAACAGGCTGCCTGGGGCTTTCTAGAAAGCCAGACATCCATCTTTCCCTTCAACAGGTGATTTCTGGCTCAAACATTAAAACAGAATTAATGGTCTATTTGCTTACTTTAGGCATACGCCACCACTCTTTACTAATCTTACAGTAATGGCTTTTGGCAAACTCCCTCAAGGGAACAGTTAAAGGACACCTGTGGCTTTTTTTATACTATTTTTAACAGCATGTTCTCACCTGAAAGCACATTAAATTTAACTTGCTAAAAGGTGAGTGAGATCTTTCCTATGCCTACCACATCTCAGATAATGTACTGTCCAGTGGCAGGCTCTCTTGCAGTTCGTTGAATGGCCACTTGAGCTTGGCTCCAAATTCAAGCCAATCTCTGTAGATGATCATAACATGCACAATTTATAAGCAAAAATAAACATAGTGGCTGTGTAGTGGTTAACACATTTGCCCAACAATCAAAAGTCCCAGGTTTGATTCTGGGAAGAGACACAAATACCTTTGGCGCTGCCTCAGGAAGAACATCTGGTAAAATAATCTGCCAAATCAAACGTGGAACTACCTGCTGTGGTGATCGCTTGAGAATAAAGGAGCTAACACCAGAAATAAACATGTTCACAGCCTCCTGGTCTCCATGGGTTATTTCTGCCTTTATGACAACTATTCACTGTGTGATGACCCTGCAGTAGATTTGCGACCTGTCCAGGGTATATCCTGCCTCGTGCCCTACAACAGCTGGGATAGGCTCCAGCTTCCAACATTGCTGCTGCTTTCTCTACTTTCCATGTACTGTACACATGTGAAAGAGACCAGAAAAAAGCAAATCGCTCTTTCACTTTCAGCTCAACTCATTAAACCCCAAAAGCACTGTAAAAACAAAGCAGTGTGCGTTACTCTCTGGATACTGGAAATGCAGCTGCTCTATTGTGAACTGCAATTCTTTAGTGTGTAGGCATAAGTTATATCAAGCTGTGCACAGATAATAACTGTTAGCATGATCAATTCTTTGTACATTTGACAGAAGATAGAATACCGGTGCCCAAACCCCACAAATATGAGCAAAAGCCCTTCAGCTGCACAGCGACTGCGAACACTCTCCGCTTTAGAACTTGCACAGCTTCGTGTTGCTTGTCTGTTTGGTGTGTGTGTGCCTCCCTCCGTGTGCTGACAGAGCTTTGGGGAATGAACAAACACATCTGCCTCTCTCATGAAAAAGTCTGAATAGGCACCACTTGGCTGGGGAAAGTGGAAAGGTGCCGGCTCCGCGTGGGAGGATTAACTAACACACCTCGACAATTGTGCTGCAGAAGGTGGGCACAGTGATGTTACACTGTCGCTTTCTGTGGAAGCTGTTCAGCTGAACTGAAGCATTACTTTAAAAGTATTTGTGTGCAGAGGTAGAAAAAGAAGCTTGATGTATTTTTTATTGGGATTAGAAAAAAAAGAAAAAGACGAACAGCGGTGCCACAAAGTGGAACCAGGCAGTTGGCTTTTTTTAAAATTCAAATCTTTGGTCAACTTTAAAGTTTTACCTCTTATTGGTCTATACTGACAATGATTACTGACATTTTGATCTTCACCCACGTCAGCCATGGGCAGGCAGCAGGAGTCAGACAAACAACTTGAAAAGGACTAAAACAGGAAGGGCAGTAATTGTGTGCAGGTGACACCAATGACTGGAACGTTACAGCAGCTTGGCAGCAACAATCTGGAAAAGACCGGCTAAAAACTGTGTCTCTGCTGGGACTCAACGAATGCCTAGTGGGTGGGCAGAGTAACCGCAAGGTCTCAAGGTCTCAAGAGGAGGTAAACTCTCTGAGGGCAACTTGAGTCTAGCTGACGTAAGACAGGGAATGGAAAATTCCAGGGAAGACACAGGAAAAGTGGGAGAAGAAAACAGTTGAACAAAAGAGGGGAGGAGGAGTTCAGACATCATCCTGACAGAAATCCTGCTCTGATGATAGAGATCCCTCCAGGAACCTAGACACAGGATGAGCAGGTTCACACTGACCTAATGGTGAAGCAAATATTCTGGAGCAGAGTAAAGCACTTTGGAGCAGCACATTATACTTCTGATTTCTAACCTAGTTCTGTGAATTATTTCTTATTGATTAAAACCCAAGACAATGTCTGGGAAGCATGATTTGTTGAAGCTTCGCCAGAGGCAACAGGCTCAGAGCAGAATCAGATGTGCTGCTTTAATGAAAGACTATTGTAATGGGAGTTTGGTGCTTTCAGTATAGTTTTATAAAGTCACCAAAACCACAACAGAGAAATGAAAAAACAAGTGTATACCCCAGAGTTGTGTGTTAAAAGATATGCCCTTGAAGTAAACTGTGAGGTCATGATCCAAAGATTTTCCTGGAAGAGAAAAGAACTTTAGCGAGTGGCTACAAATGCACAACAGTAAGCACGACTGGGCTGTCAACAGCGAAGAGAATGAATCTGTGTTGCCTTATTTGACAGAAATCTTATCAGAAATGTTGTTTTTGTTCATTTGAAATGCAAATATTTGCATTATCCTAGAGGAAATGCAAACTCAATCACCAAAAGTTAAAAATACAAATAAGAAAACTGCAGTGGATTTTCCTTTGGCTCTAACTTACACGTCTTACAGATTTGTCCTGTCTGTATGCAGGACAAATCTGTAAGTATTGGGGAGACCAAGACTACGGACATAGAAATGTCAAGACTATCATGAAGCCTAATGTAAGAAGCGCTTCACAATTGCCATCTTGGTGGAGATAATTGTAATACTGAAAAGTACAGCTTATTACCCACTGTATCACAAACAGAAGCAATATTAAAAGCAGTCATATTACTGTAACTGTATGTACTTGCATAGCTTTAAAATATTTAGCCTACAGACTGTCAAATTTGTTTAGATGTTGGGCAGCCTGAGCATTCAAGGCAAAAATCTCTATTTTTCCATAAGATTTAACAACTATTCTAGTCATGACTAGATTTTAATTCTATTATGAAGTTAATAATATGTCTGACTCAAATGCCCTAATGACGTGTTACACTCATGTTACAATCGTGTATTCTAGAGAACATCAGTATTAGATGGGGTAATTACTGGTTCACTTGTTCAGTGTGTCTTTTGCTGCGTCTCCCTCCCCCTTACCCCCAACCGCTCAGCCTGGTTCTCCCAGACGGTTCTTCCTGTTAAAAGGGAGTTTTTCCTTGCCACTGTTGCCAAGTGCTTGCTCATAGGGGGTCATGTGCGGGTCATGTGATCATCGGAGGTTTCTCTGTATTACTGCAAGGTTTTTAACTTAGTAGTATAAAGCACAGATGACCAGATGACCGCAAGATAAAAGAAAAGTTTAAACACAACCATCTAAAGTTTAGGTAGCAAATAAAAAAAAAAAAAACTGCAGACCCCAGTCTTACATCAAAATCCATTTTGATTGCAGAGTACGTGTAATAACACATGCTTGCTTTTACTTTGACAAATTCAGTATTTGTTGCCCTGGTCTGGCCTGCCTTTGTAAATATAGTTTGTGTTGTTTGTGTTTTCATGAAATGTTTGTCTCAAATAGAGTTGAAATCGGTTATTATTCTCGCTTTGGCAATCAAAGTCTTGCAATAATAATACAAGAAAAATTATACCAGTTGAGCTGTCACAGAAATGAGGGTGTCTCTGACAAATTACTCACTATTGTTCACAGACAATCAGCAGTATCACAAAGTAATCCTCAATCCACTGTAGCAATCATCAGCGAGGGGTGCAACTGTTTCATCATTATCATGATCAGACTCTGCACTTTACCTGTATTGTCTTTGAACATCCTGTTTTGGGGTTAATGAGATTTTTTGGTCAACTTACACTGCCCTTATTTACTTAATTTCAAACCAGGGGCACTCTAACTGTACACTATTAAATATCAGGGAATCAAAATTAGGGACAAGGCGGTAAACACTGGGAAACAGTTAGGATACAGCCAAAAGGAAAGTGAATAATGAACTTTAAAAGTTCCCACACTTTCCTTGTTTCAGGCTTTAGTGTATTTACAGAGCGTCCCCAAGGAGTTTGAAACATTTAATGTTGCCTAAAGATGAATGTGACACTTTAAGTGTGTTTGGTTGTTTAAAAGTGCTTCCAGATTGGCTGGAAAACAAAATGCAAACAGTCTAAGGTGGGAGAAACCTAGACAAAGTTGCTTTTCTTGTGTAGAAAAATACTTACATTTACATTAAAATATGCAGCTTTTCTGAGTTCCATGACTTCTGATTATTCTGTGACAGAAGCAGAGAAGAGGGCAGACTAATAAAAGCTTTTCCGTCTCCACCAGTATTTTCAGCAGGTAGAATGACCTAACACGCCTACTCAACAGATGGGAAACTGGAATATGTTATCAGCTTTAATGAAGAGTGTACTGACAGAAAATAAAAAGAAAATTACATGTTAGAAACACAAAGGCGGTTCTAACGTATCTGATATCAAGAAAGAAACTCTTTAACATCCTGCAGCTACACAGTCTACACTGGCCACTTCAATACATACACCTATTCAGCTGTTAGTTAACACAAGTATGTAATCAGCCACTTGGTTGGAACTTAATGGAAGAAAGGGGATTCAAGTAACTGTGAACATGGATGGAATGGTTGCTGGCGCCACAGTGGCTGGCCTAACTATTTCCAAAAAAGCAGATCTACTGGGATTTTCCTGCACAACAATCTGTAGAATTTACAGAAAATGAACTGAAAAAGAGAAAATATCCTACGTCAGGTCTATGGGTGAAAATGCCTTGTTGATACCAGAGGTCAGAGAATAGCCAGACAGCTTCAAGCTGACTGGAAGCTAACAGTAACTCACATAATGACTCATTACAACCAACGTATGAAATCCAAACAACTCGAACTTCAAAGCAGATGAGCTACAGCAGCAGAAGACCATGCTCGGTGACGCTCCTATCAGCTAAGAACAGAAAACTGAGGCTACGATTCACAATGTATCCGTCTTCTGATTGGTGCTTCCAGCAGGATAACATCTCATGTCACAAAGCTCAGACTGGTTTCTTGAACATGACCATGATTTCACTGTCCTCAAACAGTTTCCACAATCACCAGATCTCAAATGGGCAGAGCACCTTTGGGATGTGGTGCAGAAGGAGAATTGCAAACCTGCTGCATCTTTGTGATGCTATCTTGTCAGTATGGAGCAAGTGAAACCAAAATATTCTTAGGAATGTTTCCAGCATTAGTGGGAGATCGACAAATGGGCGAACGCTGTACCTGTCCGTCGTGGAGAAGAAAGAGCTGAGTGCAAAAGTGAAGCTCTCACGTCGATCTACGTCCCTACCCTCACCTGTGGTCACGAGCTGTGGGTAGCGACCGAAAGAACGAGATCGCGGATACAAGCGGAAATGGGCTTCCTCCGAAGGGTGGCTGGCCTCTCCCTTAGACATGGGGTGAGGAGTTCAGCCATCCAGGAGGAGGCTCAGAGTAGGGCTGCTGCTACTCCACATCAAAAGGAGCCAGTTGAGGTGGTTCTGGCATCTGATAAGGATACCTCCTGGGCGCACTCGTGGGTGAGGTGTTCTGGGCATGCCCCACCGGGAGGAGGCCCAGGGCAGACCCAGGATATGCTGGAGAGATTATATCTCTGTTGACCTGGGAACGCCTTGGGAGGTCTGGGCTTCTGTGCTTAGGCTGCTGCCCCCGTGACCTGTCCCCAGATAAATGGAAGAAGTTGGCTGGATGGATGGATGGATGGATAGTTGAATCTATGCCATGACGAATTACAGCAGTTTTGTAAGGACTTCTGAGCATTTTTTCTGGATGTCGAGTCTAAAACTAGTTCCTAAATGAAAATTGGATCATTTACATGATGTCTGTCTGACGTCCACAATGGACTTTGTAGCTAGGGCAAGTCTGTGTAACTTATATTTTTCTATAAAAAAGGTATTCCATCATGAAGCATCGTTGAACCTGTGATTCTGCAAACCAGTATGGGGATCAACATATCAGCATATAACAAGTATATTGTTAACATGGGACAGACAGATGAACGCTGTCATAGACTAATAAAGGAAACACACAAAAACACAGGTGCAAATGGTCACAAGTGAACATCATATTAAAAACCAAATTTTCATGAATTTGCTTCCATTATTGCAATAATATCAACATTTATTGATTTATAAAAGAGGGTCTGACTGAACTACTGTTGTAGGTAGAATTAACATTAACATCTACAGTGCAGTGTTTGCAAACAGTCTTGACTGGGAAGAAAATGTCAACATTAAAGGCATGTTTGCTGAATTGCATTAGTCGTGTAGGCAATGTCAAGCAGGTAAAAGAAAATAATGGCGGCTTTTTTAACCAAAACACACTCGGTATTACGCAGTGAAATGTGAAGCCTGGCGAAGATCAGACTGGAAACATTAAAACAATGTCTCTGCACTGCATTAACAGAGAAGGGACTCTCCTCAGCCTTTGCCCTGACACACTTTGTTGCTGAATTGGACAGAAAGATAGAGTTATGCAACCGTCTACCTTTGTACTGTAAATCTCGCCCAAGTTATTTGGAAAGAGAGAAGAGGATGACACACGGATCTGGCGAGGCTCTCTGGCTCAGGAAACTCTACAGCAGAGAACCACACTCGCTGCAGCCCACTGGGAAAGTGGAGCCTGTGCTGTGGAAAGCTAACGACAGTTAAAAACATCTGGGCCATAAGAGAATGGGTGACCTCTTACTAGAAACATGCACTGGGCGAGAAACATGTTATTCCTCTTTCATTCTGGCGCAGATACTGTGAAATGAATCCGCAGTGACAAGGCCACAAAAAGTAGCATAATCAGTGAAGATTTTTGTAGCTATTCGTGGAAATATCATTAATCATCGGGCATAAAGTGGTGAAAAGGAGACTCGGGACTCTCTATCTGAATTTATTCCTCTGTGCTGTTCTTGGCTGGGCTGTTAATTTATCAACAATTCTCCATCGAAAACCGCACCGCCACTGCGCACGTATCTTTTTAAGAAATCCCCCTGTCATGTATCATTTAATTCCTCCCCACGCCGATGTGTACGGGGCTCGTCTGCAGAGAGCAGCTGCAATGCCAGAGCTGTTATTCCCCGAGCTTTGCTCCCTTCAACCACCCACTGAGTCACACACTCCACATGGACCACGCCTGCCAGAGACCGAAATGTTGCCGGAGCAAATGTACCACGACCCACATATAATCCACTTGCAAAGCACAAACACCCACACACCAAAGGCATATCAGAGACTCCCATTCTGAAGCCTGCAGCAGTGTGCAGTGCACCATCTCCAGCTGCAGCAAATTCAGTGTCATCTTTCAAATCACTTCCTAAAGCTCTAATATGCAGTTTTTCCTCAGCTGGTCGAGTTCCAGCACCAAAACCTGTCAATCATCCTGAGCTGTCTGCCTCGAAACAGCCTCTCGCCCCGGGCTGAGGTAACCGTAAAGCCACCACAGCCGATCAGTGAGCAGATGGCGAACACAACCAATCTGCAATTAGAGAAAAAGAAATGTTTGCGGTGCTTTTTGAATAGGTCTTGCAGTCACGTAAACATCCCTAACAGGGTTGATAACGCAAATTTAGGTGAATGTTGCAGATTTAAGATTGCAAGTCTAATGGGAGATTAAACATATCTATATTTAAGTTTAAGAAAAGCCTTTTCTGTTTCTTTCTCCTGTTTATAAAAAAAAAGTAAATGTATTTTTCTCCCCCCCGGCGCTCTGTCTGTTGGTGTCTCCTTTCATTCCTCGGACTGTGTTTGATTTCCACTGATGTGTCTGTGTCAGGGGAGACGTCGGCAGAGTGTCGACAGCGAGGGAGAATAAGCAGGTCATTTGCTGGATGCTATCTGACAGCCCACAGAAGGCCTGTCCATCTCAAAGTTCAGCACAGCATCCGCCGCTGACGCTACCCCACTCAGCGCTGCCGGATAATGTGACAGGACACGACAGTGATGAGCTGAGATGGCGGTCGACACTGGCTGACGTTTACAGCGGACGGCTGGTAAAAGGGTCAGAAACACACACTGAGTGCTGTCTTTTCTGGCTTCGCAAGGATTCAAATCCCATTACTCGCCGATATGGGTTTGTGTGTGACAGCAGGAGTTAGTGCCAGTCAAATAGGCTGGATTTGAAATACACACACAGAGCATCACATAATCAATTATTTGACATTTTGGATTAATTTGTCCCTCTGAGTTGTTTTCAGGGAGATTATAATCACTTTGAAGCAGCAGTATGTCACATTTTTACTGATCTACACCGTAAAATGGCTGCAGTGTAACTGCAGGAGGCTGGTTAGTCAATACCAATAACTTAATAATGGCCCAGCAGGGAGATTCTTACATTTAATGTAATGTTTTTGTCACTGTTCTCGTGAGCAACAGCATTTGTATATGTACCTTTATGTTGGATTTGAATCCTCACAACTGAGATAAATGAGTTTGTTGCATTTGTATTTTTTGGAGTTTTTTCATCTTTATTATGACAAGACGGTTGAGAACTAGCATTGTTTTCACATGTGGTTCATTGCTGCCACCTGTGTCTGTGTTCACTTATATGAAAAGAGATTCAAATTCAAATTCAATTTTATTTATATAGCGCCAAATCACAACATCAGTCACCCCAAGGCGCTTTATATTGTACAGCAGATACAGAGAAAATCCCAACAATCATATGACCCCCTATGAGCAAGCACTTTGGCGACAGTGGGAAGGAAAAACTCCCTTTTAACAGGAAGAAACCTCCGGCAGAACCAGGCTCAGGGAGGGGCGGCCATCTGCTGTGACCGGTTGGGGTGAGAGAAGGAAAGCAGGATAAAGACATGCTGTGGAAGAGACACAGAGATTAATAACAGATATGATTCGATGCAGAGAGGTCTATTAACACATAGTGAGTGAGAAAGGTGACTGGAAAGGAAAAACTCAATGCATCATGGGAATCCCCGGCAGCCTACGTCTATTGCAGCATAACTAAGGGAGGATTCAGGGTCACCTGGTCCAGACTAACTATATGCTTTAGCAAAAAGGAAAGTTTTAAGCCTAATCTTAAAAGTAGAGATAGTGTCTGTCTCCTGAATCCAAACTGGAAGCTGGTTCCACAGAAGAGGGGCCTGAAAACTGAAGGCTCTGCCTCCCATTCTACTTTTAAATACTCCAGGAACAACAAGTAAGCCAGCAGTGTGAGAGCGAAGTGCTCTAATAGGGTGATATGGTACTAGAGATGGACCGATCCGATATTACGTATCGGTATCGGTCCGATACTGACGTAAATTACTGGATCGGATATCGGTGAGAAATAAAAAATGTAATCCGATCCATTAAATATCAAAAAAGCACCTCACAAAACTTGCGACATGGCGTAACTCGGCTCATAACCGTAGCACGTGGGAGCAGTGCGCATCAATAGAGCGGCTGTGTGTATTTGTAGCCTGCTACCAAACCAGCATTTCATCTCTGAGGAAGTTATCCCAGAGAGACGTAAAGCAAGTGTGTAAGTTCATCTCTGAATGTTTGTAAAGCGTTCCCACGTTAAGCTTAACAACCCATATATGGAGCGACTGCCTCTTCTTGCTGCTACTTCAATCGTGAAACTGCTTAATGATCAGCTGATCGGCTTTTCTGTCGGGAGTCCGTCTCTCTTCTTTGTTTTTGGCCCACTTTGCACCAGAAAGAGCAAAACAGCGGCTGAACAACAGCAGCACGTTTAAGCTTGATAAGCTGTTGTTAGAATTTAGTTATTATTACTTTCTACACCAGGATCCTTTTCTACATAGCTGACGGCTGGTAACTGTGCAGGGGCGGATCTAGCAAAGTTTAGCCAGGGGGACCGATAGGGCATTAACAGGGAAAAGGGGGCACAAAGACATACTTTTCTTTCTTATTCTCATTTAAAATGTCTAGCTTTTAATAAATAATTATCTGAATCTTACACCCAAAGTTTTAATCTGATGTAAAATGTATAGAAGTCCATTACTGTATATAGTAACTGTAGTCTATAGTCTAATCTAACCTAGTAAGCTATAGTACTTTTTCCTTTGGGAAAGTACCATTTGTGAATTCTGCAATTCTGTTGAAGAAAGATGTTGAATCTATTTAATTATTCTTGAAAAATAATTTATCTGTGCATTTTTTTTTCACACTGCATCAAATTTAAGTTGATTACATCGATTAAGCGTCATGAGGTGGAGGGTGGGGGTGGTTCCCTATTTTTTTTTTGGGGGGTTTGCAACCCTATTAGTTAGGTTGCTTAATATTTCTGCTAAGTACTCTTTAAAATACCAGAATAGGGAGGATGGAGCAGGTTTAAGTTTATTAGATTGATCAGTGTTGCTGAACTATGAAATATTTTGGGTGCAGTGTATTTTTTACATACAAGGTATAACAGAATAGTGTTGTTGTTCATTTAAACTTGAGTATGAACTTATACAAAATGCAGCAAGATATTAAAAAACAGTTTTATTGATTAAAATACACTATATCGGATTCATATCGGTATCGGCAGATATCCAAATTTATGATATCGGTATCGGTATCGGACATAAAAAAGTGGTATCGTGCCATCTCTATATGGTACTACAAGGTCATTAAGGTAAGATGGGGCCTGATTATTTAAGACCTTGTATGTGAGGAGCAGGATTTTGAATTCAATTCTGGATTTAACAGGAAGCCAATGAAGGGAAGCCAAAACAGGAGAAATCTGCTCTCTCTTTCTAGTCCCTGTCAGGACTCTTGCTGCAGCATTTTGGATTAACTGAAGGCTTTTCAGCGAGTTTTTAGGACATCCTGATAATAATGAATTACAGTAGTCCAGCCTGGAAGTAATGAATGCATGAACTAGTTTTTCAGCATCACTCTGAGACAGGATATTTCTAACTTTAGAGATGTTGCGCAAATGGAAGAAAGCAGTCTTACATATTTGTTTAATATGTGCATTGAAGGACATGTCCTGGTCAAAATGACTCAAGGTTCCTCACAGCATTACTGGAGGCCAAGGTAATGCCATCCAGAGTAAGAATCTGCTTAGATACCATATTTCTAAGATTTTCAGGGCTGAGTACAATAACCTCAGTTTGATCTGAATTAAGAAGCAGAAAGTTAGCGGCCATCCAGGTCTTTATGTCTTTAAGACATTCCTGCAGTTTAACTCATTGGTGTGTGTTACCTGGCTTCATGGATAGATAGAGCTGCGTGTCTGCATAGCAGTGAAAATTTATGCTATGTCTTCTAATGATGCTGCCTAAGGGAAGCATGTATAATGTAAACAGAATTGGTCCTAGCACTGAACCCTGTGGAACACCATAATTGACCTTAGTGTGTGAAGAGGACTCTCCATTTACATGTACAAATTGGAGTCTATTAGATAGATATGATACAAACCACTGCAGCGCAGTACCTGTAATACCTACAGCATGTTCTAATCGCTCTAATAGGATATTATGGTCAACAGTATCAAACGCAGCACTAAGGTCTAGCAGGACAAGGACAGAGATGAGTCCACTGTCAGGGGCCATAAGAAGATCATTTGTAACCTTCACTAAAGCTGTTTCTGTGCTGTGATGAGCTCTGAAACCTGACTGAAACTCTTCAAATAAGCCATTCCTCTGCAGATGATCTGTTAGTTGTTTGACAACTACTCTTTCAAGGATGTTTGATATGAAAGGAAGGTTGGAGATTGGCCTATAATTAGCTAAGACAGCTGGGTCTAGAGATGGCTTTTTAACCCTAGAACACTATCGCTGGGTGATTTACACCCGGGAAAATACATTTACATGATTTCTCTCTCCTGCAGCTGTTTGCGTGTCGAGGAGCCTGTGCCTTCACCAGGGAAGTCTCAAATTTCCCAGGAATGGGTGGACCAAAGACCAGCTTTCCAGTGTCATTATTTTGTTTTAGGAGGGATTTTTTTCATTTTGTTAGACATGGCACAGTTGAAAGTAAAAGAAGACCACTCTAATTTGTCATGTGTTGTCATATTTTGATATATTTGATTACTTTTTATTGGTTATATTATATCGGGTAAAAATCACCCGGCATTAGTGATTGTGTTACTATTTATAGCGATAGTGTTCTAGGGTTAAGTAAAGGTTTAACTACGGCTACGTGTTTGAGAATTACACCATGGAGTCAGGTACTTCTGATTTGAGGCCTTAGTTTTCACTGTTGTTTTGCAGGTCATCTGATTTGCATACAAAATGATCCCTATGAATGCCACTGATTCAGATGTTGATAATGTTGATAAAACGATTAAAAATATTTTAAGAACATAGAAATTTAACAGTAAAATGCAACACTGTTGCAAATAAAATGGAAGTGTAATGCTGCAGAAAATCATTAATCTGGTGATTAGGTGCACAGAGCAATAAAAGAAAGATTTTTTTTTAGCTCTGAGTCCTCCTACTTGTTTCTAAGTATGAACACATTACAGCTCTGAAGTGACCAATCATTTAAAATGCACACTTTAAATTTTATATTACTCTACAGTGCTTTTACTCTCACACAAGCTCACTGTCTTCTGCTTTGTCTGCAGCGACTGTGTTGCTTCAGTCTCTGTTTCAATTGTGTTTTTAATCTCTTGATTTTTTTCCATAATATAGTTTCATCTTCCTCTGTACAATTAGCCACTTTGTTGCCAGAAAGCTTCTCAATAACTGCGACTGATCAGATGCTCCCAACAACATTGCATTAGAATGCAGAGGGGAAACCCTGGTTTAACTTAGTGAGTGGATAACCAGCTCTATTTCCCCGCTAATCTTGATCTCCAATGTTAGGGTAACTAAAAATTACCTGGAGTATATTAGCTTGCTTCAAAGTACACGTACCAGCTGTATAAAATACAGAAATATGTGGAATAGATAGACTGCTAATAGGAAGTGCAGAGGACTGTGAGAAATACAAAACATAATGACCAGAACGTAAAGAAATCACATATGAACAATAGAAATAATAAAATAAAAATATATTGAAACATATGAAACAAATGAAGGAAAAAGAGAAGCAAAAATGATAAAAGCTGTACTCTAACTCCATAAACCGCAGCTGAATTCCAAAAAGCTGATGTTGTTCATCTGGACTCAGGGTTTTCATCTAGATGAACAGAATCAACTTTTTGGGATTTTCTTACCTGGATGATTGAGCATGCATCAATACACCGAACAACCAAAATATAAGGCCAGTGTGTCAAGGTGTAGGGCACAGAGGTGCTCTTTAAGAGAGCAGCTCGCTGTAGCTCAATGATGAGAAGCCTCAGCAAGGCCAGAGAACAAACTGGTAATTACATTAAGAAGTCCACAGTGCCTCACAGCCTAACTGCACCTGTGTGACTCATTTTAGCAGATTTGTTGCTGGAGGTGAGTCTTTCCCATTGTGTGTGTGTGCGTGCACGACTGTATGCATGTTTGTGTGTGTGTGTGTGTGTGTGAAAGTAGTACTCACAGCCACAGAAAACTGAATGCTGTGAGTGGTAGTCACTTTACTGTAGTCAGCCATAAAGTGTGCAGATAAGCTGAGGCTGCAGTAAAGTAGTTACTGAAAGGGAAGAGAGCCGTCATAAACTGGAACGCGGCTCCCAGCTGCACCTGATTGTTTACTATAATATTATGTGAACATAATGTGATCATTTCTTTTATTTTAATTTGCATGATTATCATTATTATGGGTATAATACAATACCCCATTACAAAAAAACCAAACACACACACAGAGTACATATAAACAAAAAGTTTCTTTCTTTCCAAATTTTTTCTTTGAAACTGATACTTTGTTAACACAAACAGATTACGTATGTTTGTAAGCTTTATTTCAGATGTGTTGCAGTTCTGGCTGATTTACACCAGTAGAGCACGTCTCTATTTTGCTTTATCATCTTGTAAGCAAAAAACAAAATGTTGGTTTACTATGCACTATAGCTCAGACCTTTTCATTATGCATGTGGATGTATATACATAATTTATGTGAGCAAACAAATTACAGATTGGGGCTTAGCGGTTCTTACAGGTGGAAATCTGCTCTCTGTGCACACAACTGGAAGCAGCATTCCTGGTTTTCAAATCCACCGACTCTTTGGACAGAAAAAGAATCGACTCTTCTGACATTACAGGCTCAATATTCCATACATGACTTGGAAGCTTTTGGATTTAGTGCGTAACATTAAAATACCTGATTATGGCTTGGAAAACATCACTGTCCTAGTTAAAAGAAACTAGAGCTCAACAGACAGGACTGGATCTGAATCTGCAGTGTCCCAAATTTTTGTGGTATCCCACTTAGTTTCTTAATGCTTAAAAGAACACATCATGTATTAACACATGAGTACACACACATGGGGATTGTTAAATCTTAACAGCTATAGTTTTACATTTTGCAAAGGAAGTAACAGATTAATTTTTATTTCGGAGTTTTGATATTACCACTATTTTCACTATATTTGTAGCAGTTGTAGATGTGGAGTCTTTACAGTGATCTATATGCATATTCTTTAAACAGCAAGAAAGCACAAAAAATGTCCAATCCCACATACACAGTGCATACATAACAGAGGACAGGAGCTCTATGCACACAGTGTGCTGTATTTTAAATATGTTTATATGTTTAACATGGTGTTTAAACATGATACAGAGCGGGAGAGAGAATGACTGGTCAATGAGGTCTAAATGCTCTGTTCACCATCATTCAACTCGCTTACTATTTACTAAAGTGGAATGAATGACCTGTCAAACCTAATTCTTTCCTCTATGTGTCTCCCAATTACATCCAGCACCTGACCCAGTCCGTTACTTCATCATTAGACAACACTGTAGATGGCTGCGACACGGAAAGGACTCCACTCCAGGCGCTCATAAAAAAATCAAAACAAAACAAGCAAAGGTGAAGCACCTAAAAATAATGTTGTTTGGTAAATTAATTAAAATGTGTAAATAGAAATATTAAGCGGTATCATTTTTCTTTATCTTCCAGTCATTTTTCATGCATGGGCATGCCCATTATCATTAGGTATGCATAAGGGAAATAGAAATGTGACGAAGAAAGGACATGCTTTGCAGAGAAAATGAATAAGCAACTAAATGTGAGTGAGTGGAGACAAAAATATATATTTTTTATTTTATTATTTTTTATTATTAAAATGGAACACTAAAGAGACACGATAACCTTTTACTATATGTTTTGAAAACATAAAATTTATAAATATAGCAATTGCTGAGAAGGAGCAGAAAAAGTCGCTCACACAGCTGGTGGGTAACAGACGGCCAAACCTGCAGAAGAAACTCCACCAACCTAAGCTAGCTAACTTACAAAATAGTCCAGTAGCTTCTCACTCCAAAACAGAGCAATACACAATGAGACTTTAGACCATAACACACCAAACACGTTTCTTTTTTGAGGAAAAATTTGTCCTCAAAAACACACTGAAAAAATTGAAGACTAAGCCACGATGAGCTGGTCCTCATGTTTCTAAACAAGAAAATGTAAGAAACTGAGAATCTGGCTTCATCCTATTCTCAAAAGAAAACAGCAGCAGGGAGAATTTCATGGTTTAATCCAGGCAGAGAGCAGCGTCTATGTGTGTTTAGTACCGTATGGGTGGGCTTGTTGCCAAATGCAGTGATCTGATTGGTCAGATCTGTTTATTTAGATGTGAAACATCAGAAAAATCAAGCTTGACGGAAAAAAAAATATAAGTTTGATTCTGTTCATCTGAACGTAGCGTTTTCAGTGGGAGAAACGTTTCGTCACTCATCCAAGTGACTTCTTCAGTCTGAGCTGACTGCAGGTTTCCCCAATCTTATAAACAGGACGTTTGAATAATGACTCAAACTAGCACCCCTGAAGGAACGATGGGCTGGGAGGTCAGTTCCTTGATCATTAATATGCAAATTCTCATGACCATTGATCAACAACCACTGATCAATGGCCATGAGTACCTTTCACAGGGAGTTTGTATGCCGCAAAGTCATTCAGTGAGTCCAAAAAATATTGTTAATGCATGAAATATTTGCAGGGATTTTACATGACTGGTATCTAAAGGACTTTGCACCAATGTACGCACAAGCCAGGCTACACTGCAGACCTGCAGTACTGTTTGTACTGACCAGAGCCGGCTTGGGTTTTCTCCCAAATAACAAACACTTGGTCTGGACACATGGACACATGGACAAAATGGACGATATTTGACGCCACCTGATTCACAAACTCCTCCATGCATCTAAGTATAATCAGCCATTCCAAACTAAAGTCATCCCTTACTTGCCTTTCATCAAATAACATCTGTGTTACTATGTTTAATTATCAGAGCATTTACTATAAAGTAGATCTGTGCCCACTGGCTGGTGGTCATTCGTTTAATAAGCTACTGTTTGCATAAGTTTACATGGCTCCCTAGATAGACTGACTTTGGCAGTCTGACTTTGCCCAGTGGCACTGTAGTGTTTCTGTTAAAGATGTCACTTGCCCACTGCACTATGTTCCATTAACTTCTCCGACTTGTTAAATGAAGTAAAAAGAGCACTATTCAAACGATCTTATTTATAATTTAATAACGAAAAAGCAGAGAGTTTTACATGCTTTCATTCTTTAGATTAAAGTTATCTTTGTTCCTCCCAATTATGTGGAAGGCCGGGTGGCTGTAATGTTTCTGCCTGCATCTTTCTGCTGTATACATGCTCCATTTACTTATGCGAGCAATTATGTGAAGTCTAATGAATATAATGACTCCAACATACATTCACTGTAGATAGATAAAAGAACAATTTCATTGTTGAGGGCTTCACTGAGCAGGAAAATTCACACTTTGAATAATATTCATAAAAGCCACTTTCTGCCTTGATACTCTTTGTACATATTCTGATGGGATTAAACGGGTTACTAAAAATCTATTTGATCTTGTTAAAACTTTAAGCTTGCCTCTTTAAAGCCTTTGGGGAAAGTCTGTTTCCACTTGGTGATTATATTTTTTTACCTGCTTTTCATTTGAGTGTAGACTCTTCAGACGGTAAAATCTCAACAATGTGAGTAAACTGTAATTTTCCAGATTTATTCTGCAAGTCAAATTGATGAAAATGGATTAACAGAAGTACAAGTAACTAAAGGTTCAGTTCTTCTAATGAACTCATCACAGTTTTTAAAGCAAAGTTCCTTATTGATGGGATTTAAGCAGTGCAATTATGGAAAAGAAAGGCTCTCTGTGAGTGGATGAGTTTTACAGTGAAGGTCGAACACTGCACTCTCTTTGGTTTCACTCTCCAAGACATATTTTTGCTTTTTCTTTGCTTCTGCTTGAACATATCTCCACCTTCCATTACTTCAGCTTTTTTCTCCATTTATCGCTAACCCTGAACCTCGGTTTTTTCGAACTCTTGTTCTTCCTCCCTGCATTCTCTTTGCAGTTCTCTCTGACAGACATGGTGTTATTCAGCAGGTATGTATGTTCCCTTCACATTTTCCCATTGCTCTTCCCCACTGACCCCTCTCAAACCACTGGCCACCATCAGGATGAAATATTGAACTGGGCAAGCTCTCAGCAGGCATTTGGCAGCCTCACACTCCCTCGTGAGTCCAGGTGAGATGAAATATAAAAATGTAACACCATAACCCCTTCTGTGCCAGGTCCTCCCACAGCCTTCAGCCATTACATCCCATTCAGTATTATCACAGTATTCTAGATTTCGGCTCTTGTGGCTATTTAAAGTAATTATGTATAAATTTGGTTTTATTAGAGCTTTATTTGTATTTCTCTTGGGCCAACAAGCCGATGAGCTTCCCTGTCTTTTAAATCAAAGCTTTTAAAAATGATTTCCATGTAAACCATGTAAGTGTGAAATTTTTTTTTCAAATATTTGGGCAACGTTATTGCATTGTGAGAAAACAAAAACCTTTGTTTCTGCGCAGGTTCTGCAGGATCAATACTTAATCTTGGTCCTTGAATCAATGACGGTCCTACTTTCATCTGCACATGAGTTTTTAAACCTATAATCTTTCAGCACTGAGCTTTACTGGTCAAACAATTGGGTGGGCTCACATGTTGGCATTTTGATTGTTTACAGGTTTGAGTTTTTGTAGAAAAATATTAAATGCTCCCATGTACTTTTAAGAAATACGCATGGCATGGCTCCACCTCTTCTTTAAGGCTTAAACAGCTTGTTGCATTGCCTTTAACTACATGTCTACAGATATCATAATTTCTTTTCACAGAGGCCTCCACTGTAACCAGATTTAATTTAATTGCATGTTTAGTATTTAAATACCTACAAAAAATATATTGTGACTGTGTTTAGCATTGATTGACAGCTTGCTAATGCTAACAAAGATACTAAACAGCTGATGGATTTTAGCTCAAATCACTGAAACGTCATGTAGGGCTACTAGACTGACTGCAGACCTTTTTTTTAAGAAGACCAGACAAATTCCAAAATTGTCTTCATTTAAATCTTTTTCACCATTTTTTGCTTTTTTACCATTAGACACAAACACACCTGTATCATGAGTAAAATTCTAGATTTAATAGCAATGGCATCTCAGACAGCCAATGTGAAGAAAACTACAAACATAAAATGTTCAATATTTATCACTGAGATATATTTATTCAGTACCACCACAGTACCGATATGTAAATATGAAACATCTGTTAAAATATGTGGGCAGGGTTAGCTGCCATTTCAGTTTTGGAGCCTGACTAACACTGCACTGTATTTTGGGGCTGAAAGCGAGACCAAGAATCTTTAAATACACATTCATCACATATAGTACTGCAGGGACACATGTATATAAGGAAAGGTTTCATTCTCAAAGAACAGTGAACTGTCTACAAGCTAGTAAGCAGCTTACATGAAGATACCACTTACTCTGCACTGGCCTCAGCTGTGGTGCTTCTTTAGCACATTTGCTTCAGAGCTGACAGTATCATAAGCAGTGAGAGCCACTCTTCAACAAACTATGTTACTATTCAGTTCAAGTCAATTTTATTTATGTAGACCAGATTCACAACAACAATCACCTCAAAGCACTTACTACTACTACTAAATGACCCTAATAAAAAGTAAAAGCACAGACTTTATCGTCACTGTGACATGACTCTCGGTTTACGCACGCACATTTTAAAGTCTTGAGTTTGGCATTATCTCTGTCGACGTCGTTTTATAAACCCTGCCTGTAAATGTGTCTCTTTTTTTGAGTAAAGCTGTAAATTTTAGGGGAACACAATTTCAGTCCAGATGCAATTTTTAAATAAAAACAATGAAAACCTTATTGGTCCATATCAGCTAACGTATATGCTAATACTGAAAAGTCAGCGATGGAAAATTATCATCCAGAATCATCAGCCATAGATACACCAGATATGCTTCAGTGAAAAAGGGTTGCATTAAGACTGTCACTGAAAAAACTGTATGAAGACGCCGTAGAATAAGTGCGTTCTCAAAAACTGCATGTATTTACCTTGTAATATGCATCTTATTAAGCTAAAGAAAAGTGCAGCGTCAGGACAATGAAAGTCTTTTTTGCATATAAATGACCAAACTGGAACTGCTGTTCGATTGTGTTTTTGCTAAATTCCCTCGCAGGCTAATTTCTAATCCGTCATTCTGTCAAACTGCTTCAGCTACTCCCACAGAATGAAGGGGAGTGTCTCACTCATGACAGCGTTCAATAAAATCTAAGATTAAACGATTTATCTTCTAATAATATTCCACCATGAATATCAAACAAGGCGGATTCTGTGGTAATGAGAGAGGAGCCCGAGGAGCGTGGCTATCTATTGGATTTCCAAAATCGATGCCCTCCAATAGAAAAATGCATGAGCCACCTGCAGACACTGAATCTTAACAACGCAACAAATGCGCCGTATTCCCTGTAACTCCTCAAAGGGCCTGTAGGGATTCAACTTTCTAATCCTACTTTCACCGATGTTGGTATTCATTAGCGTTGCTTAATGCTGGGAACATTTGCTGAGCAAGCATGCTCTTTATCAAAGCCTCCCTGCTTCTCATTTATCCAGGTCTACATGTTATCTGTTACAGTAAAGCCTGGTGCTATTAAATATGGACTGTGTTCGCTCAGAAGTTCAAATCTGGGGGCCTCCCCTGTGGTTATGTGTTCTTCTCAAACTGCACACAATGTCAGCTGAGTATTGTAATTTCCCAGGCAAAGCAGGAATTTAAACCACTCAGTGTCTCAGCCCAGTTTCTTTAACTCCATAGCGACTGCCACCCTCCGATAGGAGCTTCGCAGTATGAATGATTTATTGTTGGCCTTTGTTTGAGTTCTCTGGGTCCGCAGGGGACACATTTTTGTGAGCTCATGGAGAGAAAAACAGTGCTCAAAATTTATGTATGAGAACGGAGGGGAACTATTGCTACAGACGAACAGGGTGTGTTCTAGGACCTCGTGTTGTTGGCACGAGGCTGTGCGAGCCGCAGGCTCCCTCATCAAAATTATGATTTAGTCCTGGGAGTCCGTCACACTCGTAAATCCCCAGTCAACCTTGTCTGCGTGCAAAAAAAGACACCGCTGAATTCTCCCTCTGGAACTCGTGTGCTTTTCATTAAGGGAACGATGGTGTTGCAGGTGCAAACTGTTCCCACTAGCGCTCCAGCTGGTTCTGCTTTGACGATGAAACACGGTAAAGCACGAAGCTAACGCTAACACACACTGTGGAGGGACGGATGTTTGAATGACTGAATCTAAGAGGATGTTCAGTTCTTGGAAACTGAAAAACAGCTGTCTTTAAGAGCAGTAGCACTTGATTTACCAATGCTGTGTTTGCAGTGTTTGAATTAATAACGCTTCAATGATACAAACACTTCTGTGAGGCAGAATCTCTGGTTAAGTTTGAGTTCAGAGAGCAAAGAAAAAAACTCAAGTTTTCTGGCTAATTAACATCAGATTTAGGTCTGCAGGGAGAACCACTGTTAACGTGAGAGAGAATAATACTGTGACATGAATGCTCTTCCTTATAAGCTGATAAAATTTAATCGGGCTGTATCCAATCGTTTGGTATTTTCCACATTTAATACAGCTGTGCTGAATCAGTCATCCACTGCAGGTCAGTGGTTTCTAAACTTTTTAGATCGAAAGGAGCAGGTTGCAGTGAGAGCTGTGAGAAGTTAAACCAATTATGTATCTACCGTATTTGAATATTTTGAATAAGAGTAAATTAAAAAATATCATATTCTATAAGCAAACGATAAAACACAGAACTACCTACATAAAGAGCTGAAATATTTAAAAAAGTCTTCAAATCAAATAAGTTATTGATATAAATTATTTAGCCAGCTTGCTGTGATGAAAAAAAAATAAAGTTTTACTTTTTGTTATCTACAAAAATCCAGTTGTTGTTCCTCAGTAGTATTTTCCCCAGTGACACCATTAGTTCCTGTCAGTTTTCATTTTCTAATGTCACCGTTAAAAATAGCTCACGCTGTGAAGAGGAACCCCAGCAGATGAGCGGGCCATAGTCACTATGGCAACTTGATCTGATAATGTGAAAAACGTGGCTGTAGGTATCGATAGTAAGACATCCCCAGTCGATTCATAAAGTTCATGTACTTTTTTTTTCACTTTGCCACAGATTTCAGTTGCTGTTGCTGCCAAATTATTCTGAAAACTTTAAAAGAAGAAAAAAAGATGATCAGTGCCAAATTTGACGAAGCTCTGGCTATGTTTAAAGTATTTATGGTTTCAGACTAAGTGCAACAGAGTGGCCACATAAATCTCGTCCACATGAGAGGCTGTCAGGCCCAATCTGGATTTCCAGATTGGGGGGGGGGGGGTTACTGTAGTGCCTCCCAGTGGGAAAACTGACTGAACTAGATAGATGTAGACATTATGACATCACCCACTGGTTAGTTAACTGTAAAGCCTTAAACTGAGTGTTTTGGCTTTCTTGACATAAGGGGTAAATCTGACACTGCATGCTCATACAGCGGTGACTTTATAATCATAACAAAGGACTGCCTTAAATCTTTATTATTCTTTTTGACTCTAATTGGGATGGAAAAAGGACCAAAATAATTTAAAAAAAATCTTTAAAAATTTATCTTGCAATGAGTAAGACAAGAGTCCATAAAGTGACAGAGAAAGGGAGCCAAGGAGTCTTTTTATTTTCCTGTACAATCTGACATCTTTTTCCATCCAGAGGTTTGACCCCCTGCTGATTATTAGAATGAATGCAGATTTAAGGTGCAGCCTTTAGTTTTGTGATTAGGAGTGACTGCAGCTCAGCTCACAGGTAGTCTACTAGTACGAAGGCTGATGGTTTGATCCTTTGCTGCTCTAGTCTGCACGGGCACAAGCTGATCTCTGATGCATCTATTGCAAAAGTATAGAAAAAAGCGCTTGTATGATTAGTTGAATTCATAATGGTATATATACCATTATGAATACTCGAGTAGAAAAGCAGTTGGTATACAGTCCATGAAACTGACTTAATGACCTCGGGAACTCCTCTGAGGCTAACAAACAGGAATTATTTGTTCCAGGAAAGCACCTGTCAGAAGATTGTTGGTGCCAGTTTTATTAAAGATTAGATGAAAAAAAGTACTGTGAAAATGTTTAAATGTTTTTATAAATTCTAATATGGGGGAAGATTAAAAATGTCATTCAGAACCACCTGAATTCGCCACCAATTTCACCAAGCCACTCATACCATGAAGAGCTGAAAGTGCATGAAACCTGGTGAAAAGAATCAGGACTTTCACCAATCAGTGACACAAAACTCAAAGTGGTGGTGTAGTGGTTAGGATTGCTGCCTCACAGCAAGAGCGTCTGGGATTGAGCCCTTAGTGGGGCCTGCATATTATCCCTGTAGCCCCTCTGGTTGCTCCAGCTTCCTCCCACAATCCTAATGTTAGGTTAACTGGTGGTTTTAAATTGTCAGTGGATGTCAGATTGCTTATATGATAATTTATTTTATATATGAATCAGTTAAACATTGGCCAAGCATTCTTTCTGCTTATTATAACAGTCTAATTCTGTAAAATGAAATTCTTCAGCTGCTTTTTGTCCTTGATGTAGTTGGGTGGTTGTGTGCCTTTTTGAGAGCTAGTTTAACTATTAACTGAACCATAGCATGGTCACATAGTTAAGACAGTAAAGTTTAATGTAGCTTAGTTAGTTGAAGCTAATCATGATTAAATTTTAACTACATCCCCCGAGTCATGAAGAGGGTTGGGTAAGCACACTGCTGCAATAATGATCCAAAACTGTAAGCATTCCCGCCTCCCAAAACAGCTGTGTCAGCATCGTGATAATCTGGTCTAGATTTGTGGTCATGCGTGCAATAACTAGAAATACAGACTTTGAAAAGGACTGCGGCATATCAAGGTGCTTTTGTTGCACAAACATGAGCTCTTTTAAAACTAGTCAGGCTATGAGATGACAGTTTCAATGAACCTCAAATCTCTACATGTCTATTGCTTTTACTGTTGTTTACTGAAAGCCAGATACTCTCTGTGACCAACTTCCTCTAAAATCCAAATCAGAAACACACTCTGCCTTTTTTAACTGCTACATACGGTCTTGAATTCTCAAATTGAGTAGTATTCCTGCTTTTTAAGATGACCAGCTGGGCAGTTAAAGTTGACATATTTTTGTTATCGCCTCAAAGAGCCCAGGCACATGGCACCACCATCAAATCAGAAACAGATTGTTCCCGTCTTCCATTTCTTTCCATTTATATCCTGAACTCTAAAACACAGGAGGAGAAACTGTCCTTCTTCTCAAACCCTGGCATTCAGTTGTTAAACAGTTGATACTTCCCAGAATTTAAACATTCGGAATTTAAACACTCGGATGAGCGTTGAGAGCTGTTAGCCCGACTGTAGTGTACAGCACGAGCAGGTCACTCAGACAACGAGGAGACGCTGCACTATAGCATCAGCTCTCCTGGGAAGCTGGCACTAAACACCTCCATAAAAAATCATCTTGAGCTCTTTGCATTCCACCAGAGAGAGCGATGAGCTGGCAGCCACCCAAAAAGAGTGAAATATTATCGTGGGAGAACACATCGAGACAAGCTCTGCCAACATAAAGCTTCCACTCAGTTCAGGGGGTTAAAAAGCCCCAGAGCACGAGCTAAATGATAAGGACCGCTGTGCCACGCATTAAACAGATATGCACTCCACTCTGCTCCAGGTGTGACTGGCTGGAAGGCAGCGGCTGGCACTGTGGTGGTCCGCTCACTCTCTACCTTTGATCATTCGCTATTGTTTTGCAGCCTTGCATGCTTCCCCCAGGAATACAATTTATAGAGTCCATTAGATGTTTATAGGACATGTATAAATCAAATGAGAGTCTGCAAAGCAGGCTTAACTCACCCTTTGTTCTTTTTATTTTTTATCATCATACAAAGCCTGCTTTGAACAATTGTTTGTCATTTATGAGGCAACAATTTTAATGAAAGTTGCAGAGTTGGAGTGGATGCTGGATCTTTAAGTGTGTTTTATCCCTATAATTTCCTTTTTTTTTGTTTTTGAGTCCCCTATGGAACAATACCACAGTTTAGATTAGGGTAGATTATAACCTAACCCTTATAACCTAACCTAAGAAATAACATAGTTGTTATTTTTTAAATTATTTGTACCCCAAAGCAGAATGTTGTTGTTAAATTGCTCAGGGAGAGCATAAGTAGCTGTAAACACCACAATATTATGACCTTAGAAGTTGTTCTAGCTAAGGCTCCTCTGCAGATGTGCACATGGACATCACCTGTACTTGTTCTTATCATACCACTGAAGGAGTTTCTGTTCCAACAAATTTGAGGGTGAGCAAACATCAAGAGTGGAATTCTCATTCTGTGTAAGTTCGGGGTCCTTGGTGAAATTGCAGGCAGACGCTTTTTTAATGTCAAATGCTGTGTGCACATGGTTTCTTTTGCCAGTATTAGATGGAGAGAAAGCTTTAACATTTCTTAAACATTCTTCCCTAATCTGTATATTTGCACAGGATTGTTTTTTAATGAAATTATCTGTGCAGCTGCTTCACAATCAGCAGTTAAAAAGAGTAAATTAACACCAGGCTGAAATACAGTTTTGCTGCTGCTGATGATGATTTTTTTTTACAATCTACAGATGCACCCAGCAGTGATGTCACAGGTTCCTGGAGTGGACCTGTACGACACTGCAGCAAGGTGAAAAGGTCAGCAAAGATGGAGATTATGTATAAGCTGATAAAATGCAATTTGCAAATCTGAAATATGTGCAGAGATTTGGAGCTCGGGCTGGTTTGGAAGTCTTCCACTTGTCAGTCACCAAAAAACTATGCAGAAAATAAAGAGGACTTTTGCCCAAATAAACAAAAGAACTCCTCCAGCTTTACTGCTCACTGTGTTATGTGCTTTGTCAAAGAGCACATTTCCATTACAGCCACTGATGCTAACATTGACTTAGCGAGGGTAGGTACACATTGAAATGGACTGTGATGTTGTCTTGGATGCAGACGGAGGCCGGTGTGTCACTGCAGCTGCAGGACTACAAAGCAATTTCCCAGCGTGCAGATCTGTGCCCAGAATCGATAAATCACATTCCTGATTACTCTGCAGGGGGAAATAGAGTTTGTATTGTTTCTCCAAGACAAATGTAAGCTCCAGGCAAGATAGATCTTATTTCCAGGGCCAAAGAAAGACAACCCAAATGCACACACACTGGCACACACACACCTCTTCTTCGACAGGGCCTTCCACTCTGTTAAACCGAAAACTGCTTCTCCCTCTTTCACTTTTCTCTTTCATTACGCTCCAAAACTCTCCCGTTTCTGTCAAGCTCTCCCTCCTTTTCCCCCCTTTTCTTCTCTGGTTTGCTCCATTTCTTTCAAGGTAGCAATTTCAATAACTTCTCCGTGATTGAATCAATTGAAAGTTGCAGAGCAATTCCAAAAACTTCTTCAAAGCTGTTTGCAAACTGGCCTTTTTGCTGAAAAGGAACTGTGTGTTATCTTCAACACATCTGTGTGTGTGTGTGTCAAGTATTGAGAGGTGTCAGCTGTAACAAACAAACATAACAAGTGTACATTTGTGGAGAAAAAAATGTGTTTGTGTTTTCAATTTGGGTGACATTTCTAAAGTTTCATATCAGTAAGAATGGTTAATAAATTTCAGTGACAATTGGATGCAATGAAATTCTAAAGTGTAGCTTTGTTCTATTAAAAAAACACAGAGGTGCCAAGAGTCCTTCCAAAGTCGTTTTCCTCCTTTTAATCTGGGCCAAGGTGAGCATGGTGGTAGAGTACTTAGGACTGTGGCTTCACAGCGAGATGATTCTGACTTCAGTCCTTCTGGCTGGTTAGGGTCTTTCTGTGTGGAGTTTGCATGTTCTGTTATTTCCTCCTACTGTACACAGAAATGCACCAGTGACTTTGGGTTCCCAATCATGGATGGACTGATGGATGTTGCACCATGTCTTACCACTGATAAGGATCAGACAAAAGACAAACTGGATCATTCACATAATATCTTGAGCAGTAACTACAAACTACACTGCTCAAAACGACAATGGGATGAAATCCTTGGAGCCTACACTGGTGCAGTGGATCCTGGGATTCTCCTAATGCATGACAATGCGTGGCCTCATGTGGCGAGAGTATGCAGGCAGTTCCTGGAGGATGAAAGAACTGATATCACTGACTGTCCCCCACATCTTCCCTGACCTAAATCCAATAGAACACCTCTGGGACGTTGTGTTTCAGTCCATCTGACGCCGCCAGGTTGCACCTCAGAGTGTCCAGGAGCTCAAGGATGCTGTGATCCCGATCTGGGAGGAAATTCCCCAGGACACCATCTGTCATCTCATTATGAGAATATCAGACATGCACACAAGGATGTAGGGACCATATGAACTGCTGAGTACCATTTTGAGTAGGATGGACTCGTCTGCTGCATATTTTTTCCACTTTCTTTTAAATTCAGCCCTCTGATTGTTAATAATTTTCATTACCATCAACCAGTGTGGCGTCCTTTCATTCCTTACACATTATCCAAACCATATCAGTATAGATATCAAGCATGATATGTTCCCCATTAATATCTGATGTTTTCAAAGTGTTCCTTTAATTTTTTGGAGCGTGTAATGACAATGCACCAGCTAAAACCTCAAAGAGTGACCGCATCTTTCACAATTTTGTCTGCAGACAGGCAGACAGAAACACCTCTCAGACTATTCAAAACCATCTCTTTGTTAGGTACTGGTATAGTAGGGGATCTGCAGAACCACATTTTTTAAAACACACACACGTACATACAGGCACAGATATGGACAGCCCCAGGAAGGTAAAACAATTTGTTATATAGCAAGAAAACTCTCATGATAGAAAGAAAAACGAATCTTTTCTCTGAAATGCATCAATATACTGAACAATTAAATAATCTCATACGTGATTGTATTCAGAATAATCTTGGATATATTTGAATTATCATGCTGTATTAATAACTGCAGCAAAACAACGTTGAAAAACTTTTATATTTCACAAGCAAAATCAATAAAGAACTTTACTACTTGTGCACAATTTTTGCAGTTTTTGGATAATCAAGTAAATCACATCTGTATAGAATAAATGAAAAATTCTGTATGCAAAATCAGTAATACGTATTAATTGTTGTTGCAACTTTACTCACAATGGTACAAAAACCAACAGTTATATTCAAAGAAATAGCAGCTTTACCTAAGTGGGAATAGTGTAGTAAAATATTATGTAAGGTGCCGTATATTATTACACCATAACAACATCCTCATTTTCACCCTTTTCCGAACTACTAACATCACTGTGTGTGTCTTAAAGCTCCTTATGAACTGGAAAACTTGTCCTAATAGAATTTCTCCCCCGTGCGTTTCTGAGCACATGTAGTTGCATGCATGAAGTCGTCTTCTATGGCTTGAAGCCACATATTTCCTGTTACATTTTATTGTATCAAGGCGCCCCACTGGGGGAAAAGAAAGTAGACGAGAGAGAGAAAACAAACGCTGTTTCTTCCCCTCTGGCTAAGGACTTCCTGAATGTGTCACTCATCCCAGAACAAGAATATACAAAGCCCCAGCAAGAGACTTTGGTATTATTCCCTCTGCATGCAGGTGTGGACACGCAAACACTTACACAATTTCTTTTTTTACTCCACCACAATGCATCCAATAATACAAATCCTACCAAGAATGAGTGTGCTCCTACTGCTGCAGTGCGTTAATGGAAGAACTGTCATCATCACCTATAGGATCATGTGGCTTTTTTTTTTTTTTTGAAACGGGGAGCTCAAATGTTTATTGAGCCCCGGTGGCGCATAAGAAGATCTGACCTCATCTGGGCAGATATAAAGCGTCTGCTTTCAGTGGGAGTACAGATGGAAACTAGCTTCAGCTTGATCCGTAACTCACTAAATCTGCTCCGCCGAATCAAACAGCTGTTTGGTTTCTGTGCACAATTAAAATCCGAGCTCCTCTAATAATCTGCTTGAGTGAAGACATATCGTACATGTGCAGAAGGGGGAAAGCAACTTCTTAGTTAATCCTAACAAAGTTGCTTATGTGATTTACTTCTTTTTAAATTTCCACTTGTGCAGCTTAGTACTTAAAGTCTACGACTTTAGGCGGAAATGTTGTATTTTTACTCTTGATTTCACAGTAAATGCAAAACAAATAAAGGCAAGCATTATAGAAAAGTGTTTGTGCTTGTATTTCAGAAACTACTTGAATTCAGAACTTTCCTTCTTCTTCTTCGATATTTCCAGCACTGTTTGTATAAGTTGAAAAATATCTCTTCCCACTCAGCACACCGCCTGCTGTGTGACACATAAAGAAATCTGATCAGACCTGTGAGCTGGCAAACAGGCTCCTTTGTTGCACCTTTGAATCCAAACTTACACCGGTGCTGAAAGTGCTACAAAGCGCTTGTATAGGCAGAACAACAGCATGCAGAACAGTATATGCATGAACTTTCTACTTGTGCACGAACTTTTAAAAGCGCACCACATTCTTCTGGTGATTAAGAAATCAGGAGCTCAGAGCAAAGTCTGAAAGAACATGAGACAAGGAGGGAAACAAAAGCTCGCAAAAGAAAAGAAGAAGGTTGAAAGACTGAGATGGTGTGTGTTAGTGTGTCTGTGCGACAGAGTGCAAGAGGTGATTACTTTGTGTTAATCTAGTATCAGCTTTCCACCATTTGGAGGCTTCCCAGTGTATTACTCATTATCTGCAGACAAGTCTGTTAAATACAGATTAGACAGGGCGAGTAAAGGGACACAGTATTCCTGAACTTTCTCATGAAACTCTCCTTGCAGAAACAATCTGTCTTCCCATGGGTTATCTGGGCTTTTCTCTGTGATGTCCCACTTTTTTCACCCTTCATGTTTTTTTCCTCACTCTTATCCAGCTGTGCTCCATATTTCAGCCCTTTTCGTTTCAGCACATTTTGAATTGAGCTATCCCAGTGTTTCAAAGGGGCAGCGGGGTGAAAAAAGAAAAGTAAGAAATTAGGCTAGGTTATCTATTTGAGTTTTTTTCTTTTCTTCCAGAAGTCAACGTATTTTTGTGATGACCTCGTTGATTTGAGCTGGTGAGGCCGCATTTTTTTTCTCATGATTACTTTCTACTTTCAAAAAGAAAAATCAATAGATCCATACGGGTGTACACATCCTGCTACAGTAAGTGCACATCGGGTGAGTGCTCCATTTAGAAGGTGGCTCCTCACAGGTCACAAATCTAATAAGGTCTGTGCAGCCACATGCTATCACTGCATTACAGAAAGCTGTTTACTACTGTTACTGTTTAAAAAGATGAGCTGTAAAGGAAAAGTATTAACAGATAAATATAGAGAATAGGTATACAGCAAAACAATCACTGAAGAGATTAGAAAGTGCTTTGAGTACCTGGATATAAATTATATATTGTGTTAAGGTTTTGATGTGCTTTAGTTTGTCAAAGCTAAACCTACAACCGCAACAAAAAACATTACTGATGAACAGCAATCCTAAACCCAGAGATAATCAGTTTAACATCATCATAGAATTTCAAATTATGACTTGTTTTCAGGATTTCTGCTTGAAAATTTACTTCAAACCCAATATATTGTTGAAATAGTTGTTCTTGCATTTTCTTATGTTAATGTAATAATAATTCAGATTAGCATTATTCCTTGCAGATAGTAGGAACTCTGTACACAAGCTACTAGATTCACTGTCATAAAACAAAAGGCTACACAATTCCCTTCACATCAGGAGCCTGTGTTTCACTTTCAAACTAAGTGAAAGAGAGGCTGGTTTAAAGGCACAGTATGTAATTTCTGCCTCTGGGGCTCTTTCAATCAGAAGTATGGGCAACAACATAAGCTGTTTTTGTGACAAAGGAGAGACATTACCAAAGGATTATATTCCTTTGTGAATTTAACTGAAATGAATGTCTTCATTTTCACTGTACATAGTACAATGAGATTCAATGTGCAACTTCTTCAAAGAGCCACGTGTGGATACAGACCCTTACTCCAGGTCTGGGACATGCAGACAGCAGAAATAGTGACCACCTGTCACTATTTATGGTTGAGGTAGGCAGTGCATTGTAGGGATCTGTAACATTTGTGTATTTGCTCAGCGTGTTTGATCCCCTGGTGAGGTATTGCAACTGGTAGAAAAAAAATGTATGACCAAGGCTCAGCAACTGATATAGTGGAAGTCCATGTAAGGCTGTGCTAGCTTAGCATTAGCTTGAGTTAGAATGTAGATAAGAACAGAAAACTCCCTCAGGAAGTAAAATCGCCTGTATCTGGGAATTACGTATACCAAATCTGGGGAGCAGTAAGTCCCTATAGTGACTTGGTTTGTGTACTACTCAGTATTTAAATAAACATAGAGCCCTCCGCCATTGCTCTTGTCAGAGTTCACTGCTGTATCGACTAGTTAGCGCCACAACTCCATGGAGCTACTGAGACAAAATAACATGTTTTTTGTAACAGTCTGCATTGCTTTGCCATCCATTCATCCATTTTCCTCCACTTTTTTCATTTTAGAGTCGTGAAGTACATTTTGTGTCTGCAGTATATACTTTGTAGAGATGTGTCACCATGGTAACCAGGAAACCACAGCTTTACAAGGAAGTGGAAACTACTGTGTTTTAACTTTGTTATCTGGTATTAAAAGTGCATTGGTTCACCCCACCAGCAACCCTCCAGCTTCCAAATCTAGATTTTTTTCCCCTACTTTTTAGAAAACATTAATGTCATGTACAGTACTCTGCTGTCATGTCTTTATATTTTGCCTCCAAGCAGCCAGCAATAGTTCTCCAGGCTCTCTGAAGGTCTTCCAAAGTTTATCTTTGGACATTAGTGGCTTCATCCCTTATTTTAAAATCTCTTCATATCTGTCCTTAATAAAATTTGTGGAACAGGTACAGGACAAACAAGACTAAAAAAACATCTACAGCAGATGAACTGTATATGAAAGTCACATCTTTAAGAAACTGTAAAGAATCCAGCGAAGACCCGACACAGGACCCGGGAGATGCTTCTGGCCCTGCAGCTGATCCATCTGCTGCTCACCAAAGCATCATCAGAAATGGTTTCAGAAGAAGGATGGCTGTCAAGAAGCCATTCTTTAAGAAAGGAAACGTGGAGAAAAGGTTGAGGTATGCTAAGTTACACAAGAACTGGGCCAAAAATCTGTGGCAACAGATCTTATAGAATGATGAATCAAATTTTTCATTCAAGTCATCAACAGCAAGTGTCTATAGCATCTGTAAAACATGATGAAGGGCCTGTCATGGTTTGGAAATCTTGCCAAAACCGACTGAATTGTGAACATAAAAAAGTATCAACAATGCAATACCATCTGGAAAGTATCGGGCAATAGCTTCATTTTTCAGCATGACAATGATCCCAAACACACTGCCAATGAAGTAAAAGCATATCTAGACAGAAAAGCACACAATGGAAGACTATCAGTCATGGACTGGCCTCCCCAGAGCCCGGACATCAATATTATTGAAGCAGTGTGGGATCATCTTGCCAAAATAATAGAACAAAAGGCAGCTAACGCTAAAGAAGGGTTTTGGAAAGCTCTTCAAGAAGCCTGGAGAACTATTTTTGAAGACTTCTTAAAGAAATTACAACATAGCCACAGAGTTCAGGCTATGTTGAAGAGCAAAGGATGTTATACCAAATATTGACTTCCAAGATCGTTAAAATTCTACAAACTCTGTTTTTGATTTATTCATAGTGCTGTTCATGGACTCAGAATAGTACATGTGAGACTGGACAGATGAAAAATCACATTCAGCTACATGAAAATAAGGATGGAAAATAGATTATAGGTTGTGAGTGTTTGACAAACTGCCATGAGACTGCATTGTGGGATCTTAACTGTTTTTTGTTTTTTTTTACCACTTATGCAATAAAAAACGTAAATCATGTTCACACAAGAGGTGCCATATATTGTCATATATTCAGGTTATATTGTTTAAATGCATATCTATGTAACAGTTTGTGGTATTTCAGTTGTGTTGCAACCAAGCACTGTTATCTGAGTTCAAAATAATACTGCCAATGGCAGCCAAATAAAATAGCACTGCCCATTACAGTGAATGAAAGTACACATTTATCTTGTTTTCATCACTGTTGAAAACATTTCTTGGAAAAGAGGTACAGTATACAAGTCTACAAGTATATAACATTGGTCAAAAATGTTAGATGCTTTGAAGTTTTAGAAGCCTTCTATGGGGTGTTATGGGTGTAGCCAGCACTGATTAAGAACAACAAAGAAAGAATGTGAGCCAAACACATTAGTGAAAAATGGACAATGTGAAAAACGATTGGAAACACTTTGAGTGTAAAGTCTTAATATTTTCTCTGAAGTTTTCTGTGAGTGATTCTGTAAGAAGTTACTAATTAGAGAGAAATTTCATGTTTGTCTGCTTCTAAACAAATTTAACAGTTTTTGATGTTCAGCTGACCAGCTGTGCACTGACTCTCGATCTGACAGCAATTACTCACAAATACAAGTCTGAAAAAGTGACCTCTGAACACTGCGTCTGTTTTCCTGTAATTAATAGCGAACTACACAGTTCTTTCCAGGAAACATCTTGGTGATTATCAGCAAATTATTTGGACAAAGACAGACACATAAAATGAAGCCAAATTATTTGCAACATTTCTGCAGCCGGACCTTTGCTACCATCATGAGTGCATCTTGAAGCATACTTGCGCAGGCTCACTTTGGACTAATAATTACTTAAGAAGCCATATTTTGAAAAGAAGCAATGGCTGATTTTGAAGACACATTTTGGATTGTGCCATTTACACTGCTTGGATGAACACTAGTTTTCAGCATTTTCTACAGTAAGCTACATCGTCTTCTGCGTCTGGGTTCAAAATAAAAACAGATGTGAATGTTAACAAGGAGATGAGTTGTCCTCTGCAGACAAATTCCTCCAAGAGAAGTAACCTGCTCTGTTTTTATGAGTTTTGAACTTGGAGCTTAAAGGCAGAACTGTCTATAAATCACATAAAGATAAAACAGATTAGGTTAACTCTCCGCAGAGTAAGTGCACAATAATCACAATAATCACACATACAGAAATGCAGAAACACATTAGTGGAGCACTGAGAAAAGACAAAATGTGTGCTTCTATAATAGATATACAACGAAATGGTTGGAGATCAACGTAAATGGCTTCTATCTAAATGTGTGCATAAGAAAGCATTCATTAATCCATAGAAAGACATAGGCCTTTTCAGAGAAGTGTCAGCCACATTATACATACTCCTTCCCTTTCAAACTCACATTCAAGCTTTGAAAGAATCATCCTAATTAAATGGTTTATGCACAACTGTGTGAAAGAGTGTTTGATAAAAAGACATGGAAAAAAAGGTTGGACCTCCCTGCCTCAAAGCTAAAAGCTTCTCATTGTATCTTTTTGAGGCAGTAATAACAGCTTAAACAAACATGCTGACAAATATGGCAAAAACACCACTGAAATGCAAAATCTGTCTACTCTGCTGCTGAGATCACAGAGGGTGTCCTTCACTGTGACCTTAGCAGGAGTCAGAGAGAATCTGAAAACCAACAAGCCAATCACATGACACAAGGAGATAAGGATGACACTCACTGTGTTGAATCCTGGAAAGAGGCTGACCGCTGAGGCTGTATCCAAAGGAATAGGTAGAAACTGCTTCATGGCCAGCGAGGTCTGGACAGCAGGCAGGGTGGGACGCACCAATGCAGGCATGAGGCCATTTTGACATGTGTTACCTGCAGGAGGGAGAGCAAAGACAACATGTTGAACTGCAGACAGCAACAGGGCAAGATGCACAAGCCGAAATCTGAAAGCGTACATTTAAATTAACCTTCAGTGCTTGTTTTATTCAGGTCTACGACATCACGATGTCCCTGCCTTCTGTTTGTACAAATCATTTAATCTACTACTTAAGCACCTCAGCCACCACGACTGCCAAGGCAAGACATTCCTTACATTGGCTCCAGAGCTTACAGTGAAAATTGATTGAACTTAAATTAATGCCAGAAGTAAAAAAGTATTTTTGGCAGCTTGTGAAATACATTGTAATTCATCTGATGGCATGGAAATCCCCCAAATCTCCACTTGGGATCGTTTTAATGTTTCAAAGCTGGAAAAACCTTGATGCCCTTTGGGGGATTTCCATTATTTCAAAGTAATTTTTTTCATCATTTTCTAGCAATGGTTTTATTATTGTAGTGCAAACTCATCATAATCTAATTTCCTCTCTCCAGTTTTGAGGATTTTTATATTTTAACACTGAACTGTGATTACATTATTTTAACTTCAGGTCCAATTGCAACCTTCTTCTGGAACTTTTAATCACATCTCAACTGAAGAAGAATATGAAAGTCTTCTGCCGTTCTGTGCCGAAGAACACACATTTTTTAACCTCCGGGGGAAAAATGAAGACAGTCCAAAAGTGCTAAAAAGTGCAGTTCCTCCGATGGCTATTGAGGCAAAAGATGTTTTGAGCCTGGTACTTTATAACCCCTTTTCCACTAGCGTGCAATGGACTCGACTCAACTTACTCTTGGTTTATAGAGTTTTCCATTAGATTGTACTACCTGGTACCGGGTATTTTTTAGTACCCTTTTGGCAGCGTTTCCAGGTGAGCAGAGTTGAGCCAAAAATCAACAAACTGCCACTAATTCACCAGGGAGTGACAACACTGGATGGGGTCATGAGAGGAACTCCTTCACAAGAATCATTTTTGAAAACTGTCACTAACAGAAATGCCTACACACAAACAAAAACTGTGGTCCAGCGATGAGGTGAACACACTTTTGTGCTTGGCGGCTAACGACAGAATCCAGAGTAGGGATGGGTATCGAAACCACTGTTCCCACTGTTTCAATTCCTTGGAATTGTTTGCCATTTTTGCAAACGATTCCCTTACCGATTCCAGTCGCCCCGAATGACGTCACCACGTTGCGGAGCGTCATTTACCTGGCAGGGCGCCTAAGCGGCTCAAACGCTCAAAAGTTTGGTTATACTTTACGAGAACGGATGACAACGGGGCAACTTGCAATACTTGCAAAGTAGATATTTCATTTAAGGGAGGAAACACTACGAATATGCAAAAGCATTTGCTCACAAAACACGCGATGAACTTAAATGAATGTCGTGTTTTTAATTCCGCTCCGGACTCGTGAATCTCAACCCAGCAGCAGCGGTAACGTTTGCACGTCCTCTCCCGTTAATGCGGCAGGTAAATAATCAACTAACAGTGCATATTATGTTAGCGCGATCTGCCTTATTACAAAACCTGCCATTACTGTGCATTTAGGCGACCATGATGAGACAGACAGAGTCTGGCTGGCTCAGATCGCTGCAGTCTACCGGTAGCGTCTCCTTTCAGGCCAGGACAGACGAATGTCACCGAGCAGTGACTAAGTTTGTGGTCAAAGGCTTGCACCCATTTGCCACAGCAGATGCCCCCGATTTTCGGTAAGTGAATGTGTTTAATTGTAGGCAGGGACATTACTGGATATGCTTGTGTAATTGCTACAGAATAATTTATGTTATGTTAAGAATATTTATTTTATTATTTTACATTTACAATTTTTTTCCTGGGGACCCTGTGACACCCCATTGAAGAGCCGTAGGCTGTGGATCTCTTAAGATCTCACTGTTGGGTTTGTAAGGCCATGTTACTCCTAAATTTCTATCTTGTTCAAAGAGAAGATATAAAACAAAGTTCTAAGCTAATCGACCTGTGTGTTCTGCTTTTTTAAAAAAAAGGAATCGATAAGAGAATTGATAAAGAATCGAATCGTTAAACAGAATCGAAAATGGAATCGTGAAAATCTTATCAATACCCATCCCTAATCCAGAGAGAGCTAAACAAGGCGACTGAAACGAGAAAGTGTACCAGGAGTTCATAGGAGAGTTTGTTTTTAGAACTTATCCATTTAAATCCCAATAAACTTTAAAGTTAGGGCTGTGGCTGTTTTTGTTGGTTGGTTGCTCAACACAGAGATCTGTAACCAACGCCTGGGAATGATGATGGCTTACAGTAGAACTCCACCTTCTCATCTAAATATAGTATCGTCTAGGTCAAGAAATCCGATATCGCTGTTGGATTTCATATATTGTCAATAGTGAAGACTGAACAATTTTTGAAAGAAAAACAAACTAATAAGATTTACGATTTCATTCTTTGGCAGGGCGTGGTTTGTTGCACGGCTGCAGGGGAGGCTGACACACCGGAGCTGCATCAGCTCATCACACCTCCCTTGTATAAAACGTGCCGGGACCTGAGGTTGGGGTTGTTGTTGTTGTTGTTGTTGTTGTGTGTGGGACGCAGCTGAAAAGCTGTGGCCGTGTGTTAGAGGAAGATCAACCAGAATAAAAAAAGAACAAACTATGTGGTCAGGTCCGTCACTCATGCCACACATTCAGTTTAAAAATTTTTATAAATATATACAGCATAATTCTCTATATCATTTTGTTTTAAATCTTAAGTCAGCATTTTTCTTTTTCTTCAGCCAAAGCTGATGAAACTGTTGCTACATGTCCCGGCAGTTTTTGCACAAGGGAGGTCATGCTCCTTGGATTCTTGATCAGTAAGCCACTAAATAGCTTAACGTCATATGACTGACAGGTACTTGCCATGCCCTACAGCCTCTTCTACAATTGCACCTGATTGGATGAATGCATCTCATAGACTCTCTGCTCCTGAAATTCAAACTTAAACTAACACCGTGGCTGTTTCACAGATTTTCTCTGTCACTGCAAAGAAAGTGTTCTTGAAAATCTTCAACATGAGAAATAATCCATGCTGATGCTGAAGTTATAGTTGTCAGAGGCAAGTCAAGTAGTGTAAACCTCACATTATACAACTCTTTGCTCTATTGTTCAGAAATAAAATGCAACTGGACCACAATTGCTCTGCTGGTTGCACAGATTATAAACTCAGCGTGGAAATGATGGATCCTGTGGAAACGTACCATTAGGTATATGCCTGTTGATTTCAGAGTCAAGAACTCACCTCCATACTCAATATCATATCTACAATTCACCAATAACCATCACAAGTTATATCATTATAGAATTGTTCATTCTAACTGTTTTACTTACTCTAATCTTGCAAACGCAGTCATGCATGTGCGTTACTACACGGTTAAGAGAACACTCTGAGTTGTTTCAGTGATTCATTTTCCTCATTCAGGTTGCAGTCTTGTGAATTCCCTGAATTCATTTCCTTCTTGTAATCACAATAAGACCCAAACTGTCTACCGAGAGCAAGCTTTATATGCAGATAACCGCCGTGTGATTCTACAATGATGTTTATCTCTTCAAAACAGATGTTCTCGTTCTGAAATCGTCACCACAAATAGCTGACGTGGAATGACTGCAGCGAGCGCAACGTTTCAATGAGTCAATGGCAAGTGAGGTCTGGCCCACACATCTCTAGGAAAAACAAAAGTAAATATTTCATTTTTATTGTCATGTGAGCGCGCCACGCCAGCAGAGTGCTTTTAAAACCACCAATTAGAAACAGCACAGGACTGATTTCAGTACAGCCAGGACCGAATGAAAAAGAGCAGAAAAAACGGTCACAAGCTTCCAAAACATTAGGAATTAAAGAAGCTATTCCGTAAAGCTATAATGAAAACCAGAGGGATGATTTTTTTTTAAATCACTGCACATTTAACAACAGTGGAACTCCGGGCCAGCATGGCTCTAAAGCGCTGGCAGATACGATATCAAACCACTGTCTTGAGACAAATAAAAACAAGTTTTGCCACGTTTCAGTCCCCAGGCAGTGGTTAGGGGTAAATAAAAAGCAAAAGTCATAAAGATGAGAGGAGAAGAGGGGAAAAAAAAAACCCCACAATTTGTCCCCCCTTCTCCCACTCTGTCTTCTGTCTTTTCCCTCCAGTCGCCGGAGTGTTGCCATCTGTTGGAAAAAAGAGCACATGCCGTCTCTCATGTGGAGGCACGTCCTAGTCCTTCTGTAGGGATCATTCAACTGTGCCATCTCTCAACATGCCGGCCTGACGTCAGCCTGCAGGCTCGCTTCACCTCTCTCTCAGCCAAAATCCGCCATTCATCAGCTCGACGCGCACAGTCAAAACAGCCCGCTCAAAGACACCGGGGATGTGTCAGATTAGTCTGCAGTGAGATGAGGAGTGACAAACTGAAAAGTGAATTTGTTTGATAGGGTCACGTTTGGTTTGCTGAGTGATAGGATATGAAATCTGACATCCCACCATGGTTGAAGTCTGCGATTTTTTTATATACAAGTAACTGATTTGTTCCATCACTGAACAGGAAATCGCAATAAAGTTGTGTTATTTTATTGACACTGTTACTAGTGGGAAAAAAATAGCAATTTTATTTCGAGACACATAAAACATCTCCATTAAAAGCCTTTCGTAAGTGGTCACTTTTAGAGTGTTTTATAGCTCAAGATTTTTGAATTATTATTACTTAATTAAGAGTAACAGCTTTAATATTTTGAACTGTAGCTTTATGCACTGTTGTGAAATTAAATCAGTGGCACTGCCTTCTATTACTCGACCTTAAATGTTGAAGGGAAAAAAAGACGGAAATGGATAAAAGCGAAATACTTTCAAAGGTGAGTAATTGTACATAGCTTTCTTTCCACCATTCGAGATAGAATCTGTTGATTATAAATAAAGCATGTTTAATCTGAGGCCACACTATTCACACGCCTCACAATAAAAACAATATTTATTTTTCATGCAGTATTTTTCAATCTCTTTAGTTTTCTTAAATTTATTCTGTTTTATTTTTGCCAACAATCTCTAGTATTCTACTGGTTTTTATTATTATCATTATTATCCCTCTCCTCAGCCTTAACTGGTTGACCAGATTCAGTTCAATTCAAATCAGTTTTATTTTTATAAATCACAACAGTCACCTCAATACTTTTTAAATTGTAAGGTAACAACACTACAATAAAAGAGAGAAACCCCGACAATTAAACAACTCTCTGTGAGCAAGCACTTGATGACAGTGGGAAAGAAAAACTCCCTTTTAACAGGAAGAAACCTCCGGTAGAACCAGGCTCAGGGAGGGACAGCCATCTCATCATCCCCTATGGGTCGTGGCAAATGGCCGCCCCTCCCTGAGCCTGGTTCTACCGGAGGTTTCTTCCTGTTAAAAGGGAGTTTTTCCTTCCCACTGTCGCCAAGTGCTTGCATATAGGGGGTAGCTGGAATTTTCTCTGTATTACTGCGGGGTGTTTACCTTACAAATGAAAAGTCTTGAGGCAACAGGTATTCTGTTTTGGCACTATACTGATAAAGCAGAATTATTATTAGTAGTAGAAGTAGTAAAGGAATTTAAAGGCACTTTTTGGGTGTCAACTTCTTGGTTATTTGAAAACAAGAGTGAGGGGTTTGACTTAGAAATCAAGGGCATTTGATATTCAGTCACCTAAAAGAATATACTGATTCTGACATGATAGACTGCTTTATTTTTTCAAAACATTAACACATCATGAAAGTGACAAATGATGTCATAAACATTAAAAAGTAGTTATTTTCTGTTAGACATTTACAGAATCAGACTTCTCTTCATAACCGCTGGGGTCACTGCCTGCTGGAAATTAGAAACAATATGGGTCCAGCCATGGCTAGTCAATAACTTAACATTGCAGTGCTTTCAGCTATACTGACGTCAGGGTCCAAACCATTTAATTTAATTTGTGTAATATTCACAATCTCCCTTTAGCATGCTAGCATACAGGCAAATATTCATTTTTCTGGACTTTCACTTATTGTGTAGGATTCTGTTTCCAAATCTGGGATTCAGATATTTTGGAAATATAAACTTTCTCAGCTTCTTCACCTGACATCCATCTGGTTCACAGCAGTAATAATCACGCTTCATTTCACCTGTTTGTTGCTATCTTAGCAACTTTGTCACAAGATTTCGTCACTTTTTCATACACCTTTAGCAGATCACGTCTCTTCAACCAAGGCCTAGCAACAGCTCTAAAGCTGCACATCATCATGCTCTCCGGGCACAGTAACGATGCGCTCTCGCTCTCTCCCCGTCTGATGTGTTCATGGGGAGGAGCGAGTGACAGACAGCAGCGGTGCACAGAGTGAGACATAAAAAGTAGAGACCTCCTGCTGCTCTCTGAGGGCTCACTTTACATGTAAATGTAAAACGTCTTTAACGTGTGTGTACAGTGATTTTAGAGAATCAGACATGAGTACTTGTCCCGCATTTGAATAGCTGTAAATTTTACAGGAACTGATGCAATTATTCTGAGATATTTCTCACTGTGGTGCAATATGAACAGTCACAGGATCACCAAGGTCACTGGACTAATTCCCTGGGTTTTTTGTGCAAAAATTCATGCCAATAAATTAAATAAACGTTTTATCTGGTCCACAGCATTGGATTGGTTTTCAGCCATATTCCCACACATGTTGTAGATCAATGCGACTTGTATGGCTAATAATCTAAAGAGCTCTGAGAGTAAAGAGTTAAGGTCTGCCATAGTTTCCTAAGCCTGAGGTGTAAACAGGTAAAAGGTAATGCAACAGTCGGAACCTGGCCAACATGTCCAAACACATGTAAACATGCCTGCATTCCTTCTTAAACCTGATCTTCTGTCACCACCAGCAAAAGGTCACCATAAAAGGAAACAAGGAAAGGAAACTTTGACCCCAGCTACTGAGCACCATACTCATTTCATGATACTTTAACACAGTGACAGAAAAAGTCAGGTACAGGAGGCTGTAAAAGCACAAATGGGATACATGTTTGATACATGTTAGAGAACTTATGTGTGCCTGACTTAGTGCCTGAGTAAATCCAGGTGACGGTGTCATCTACTTTGCATCAAGACTCTCTCGGGAGAGTCACTCCACTCTGAAAGGTCATTGGGTCACACTCATTATATTGAAGCAGAAGACTGCCTGAAAAGCCTGCAAGTCAGAAATGACGAACTTTGAGTTCTCTCTTCAGCCCGGGCCCAGTCGCCTATTTTTCTGTCAGGAGTATCTGCTGAAATCATCACAACTAAAGTAAACAAGCAAAGGCAAAACAAACAGAACAGTAAAGGTCACTGGAATAAGAAGCCTGGTTATATGTCAGGACAGTGGCCTCCAAACAATCTCTCCGGTACTGATCTGTTTACATAGTGAGGGAAGTGCTGGAGCTGAATGAAGACCTCTCTGTGAGCTTCTCGTGCAGCCAATGGCACCAAGTATGCGAGAGCTAAATGTAAGATTTATGAGTTGTTGAGGTTGCAAAATGTTTGTTTATGAAATGTAACCACAAATTTGTACTTCATGCCACACAGAAAACTGCAAAGAGAGCTTACTGTCTCCCTCTGCAAAATCTGAAACCAATGAAATCAATCAAATAAATATGAAATAAGATGCAATCGTAGTTTAAATTAAGTCTCAGCAAAGATCTGATAATAGGCTTCATTTACAGTGTTTCTTTGCAATTTTGCTTTAATTAGACCAAAACTACTTTTTTATTTGTACCCAGCTATTGGTGCGCTCGATTTTTGGTTCTTCGATATTAAAATGGAAACGTTTAGCTTTCTTAGCTTGTCCACCTGACATCGCTCTCGCTCTCAGCAGTGACCGTCACGCTTCAGTTCACTTGATTGTTGTTAATTTAGTATCTCTATCACCAGATTTAGCCGCTGTTCATCCTTTGCCACTTCTTGCTCTTTCTCTGTTGCTTCAACATCTGGCACCGGGGGAGTGGCAGCCTGTTACAGCAGCTCCTGCTTATTACTGAGATTTTTTTCTATTCATAGGTTATGTAATATTATTTATTCATTCTAGTCTATGGGACACATAAAGGCTATTTTATCTCATGCATGAGAGATCATTTTACATGTGAATGTAGCTGAAATCACAGTACAGCCATTGGAGTTGGATTTTTTCCAGTCCAAAGAGAAAAAACTGAATCCAGGAACTACGTTTTTTTTTTCTCATTTATATTTTAAATTAACCATATGTAAATGGATAAGTGTCACTTACTGCATAGTGATAATCTCACAGAGATTTGGCACTTGACGCTGCTTCCTCGAGCTCAACAAAGTGTTCATTGTTTTTTTTTATCACAGCCCATTGCTTTACTGTTTGGATTCACTGGGTCTCATCAAATCATTTCCAGCCACAACAGACAGTTGTGTTCACCACAGAAGGCCATGATAAACACACTCGATGCTGCCCAGTGCCAAAATCCAAGCAGACAAAGTCAGTGATTTGTACGGGAACATAACAATTAAAAAACCCAGAGATTTCCCTAAAGAGTAGGCAGTGACCAAAGCTGAGCTAAAAGAAAAATAATATCACAGCTGTCATTTTTTCCCACATCATGAGTGCAATCCAATGCTAATGATGCTCTGTGTCTGCAGGACATGCAAACACATCAGCATAATGCAGCTTGATAACATTTTAATGTCAGCTGAAGGCATGTTTCAGGGCTTATTTTATTAAAACATAATTCTAATGAATCAAATTAGGCACAATCCAGCTGATACGCACTCAACCTCGGGCTTTTGGAGAAGCTTTTTTGCCCGCTTGGCCCACAAGCATAAGGATGTGGAGCTGAGATGAGATCTGACTTCTGGAAACAAGATCGGAATAGATTCAAGTTTTCACCCACCGGCCTTTGCTTATCCATTCCTTTTGAGACCGTGTTGCAGCACACACAGTATGAGATGTTAAGAGCAGCTCATTGAACGAGATGTGTGTGTGTGTTTGTGTGGTTACTGTATCGTACTGTGCTTCAGACTCTGACTGTCCTCTGCACTGCCCTTCCTGAAGGATTCGCGTATCTGGGGCTCAAGCTTTTTTTACTCCTGCGGCACTATGTCGAGAGAGGGAGAGAGTAAAAATGATGTCTGGAGGACGCCGACTGGCATTAATAATGAATCATCTCGTGCTCGCTCTCCTCCACCTTCTGCCTCCTCTTACTGTCCTGAACGTGGCAGTTCCTCCGATAAGATCTGCCCAGAGAGACCGAGAGTCCGCGCAGCCAGAGAGTCTCAAAATAACAAGCTCGCTCTCGCCCAGCCATCTAGTTCTCTCAGCAAATATAAATCCAATTATTAGATAAATCTGAATTCCTCTAAAAACTCATTCATATGCTGATGATGTTCCAGATGTGATTAACACTTTTGTGTTTTCGCGGAGTTTCCTGATTGTATTCTGTGACCCTTAACATGCTGTGAGATCAGCAATTGCCTTCAAGCACGCAGCATAAAATCATTTCACCCCCATTAAAATGAACAAAGTGAGTACAAAGGGTAGATTTAGAACATTCTTACTTTTTGAAAGCTACACGTTCACCCATTTTCCAATTAACCTTTACAGGATAAACTCTGTACTCTTGAAATTTCATAAATCTCAGCGGCGTGTGGCGTAAATCTGGCTTCCAGCTACATAACACATGCTACCTCTAGTCCCCTCAGATTAGCATACAGTAGCTCTCTATGTTGTCATGAGTGTAGCCCACTGATAAACACAGCTGTCTATGAATTGGCTCCAACAATCACTTCCCATGCACTCTGTAATCTGAGGTTAACCAAAAAGACGTTTATGTGAGGCTAAACGCCGACCGCAGTGGCAAACACAACGTCTAGATATCTTCTGGGCCTCTGACTCAACAGTGCTAATAGCTTGTATGATTGCAGCCCACACTCAGCACCTATTACCCCACTCAGAGTTCATTTACTGATTGTGATGTATGAGAGATTAGCGTTTGTTTCTGCTCTGTTTATTTTTATTCCTACACTACTGGAATCTTGTTTCGAAGAGGTCAGCATAAGTCACTTGATATTAATCACCTCAATGGAAAACAAGCTCCAGTTAAAACTGCAGCAATGCAGAGCGAGAGTACAAACAGCGTTATTAATCTTTTAAGAGATACCATCCATTTTCTCCATACAGTGCACTCAGGATTGCGTTCGTAAATGCTAAACCGATGCACATCCACTATGCAGTGACCTTTACCCTTTCATTTGTTTTACACTGAGCAGTGGCGATGAGGTGCCTCTTAGTATTCCACCTGATGAGAATGAAGAGAAAACAAGCGTGACCTTCTGACGAAACCTCTGAGTTCTTCTCTGCGTTTTCACTTTCACTTCTTATGATTTTGGGTTAAACGGGCCCAAACTTGTAACCCACTCATCCAGCCCGACCTGCACCACCTTTATTTTTTCTTTGCTTTCCAGCAGTTTCACACCTGACCGACATCGACTGTGGATCTCAAAGAGCTCAAGCTGTCTCTGCACCTGACAGCTTATTCATTTATAAGCTTCCAGCTCTCCTTTCCTCCCTCCCTCCCTCCCTCCCTCCTCCTCTGTGTATGGCATAACAAGAGAAAATCCTTCTGATGCTTACAAGCCACGGTCTGTAACTTCAGATCGCTTTAATCCCTTGAATAGAAAAAAGTATTTCATTTAACAAATCGCCCCCTTAGAACTCCGGATCCCTGTGTAATTATTCCTCCGATGTGACTGTAAGCCAGCCGTGAGAAGAGCACTTGACTTGAAGTCGCTCGCGCATTAAGTCTTCCAAAGCCTCCTTCAGTCTTCTCCATAAAAACTAATGGAAGAGGCCTTTCGTCAATTTCTCTAACTAACCTACATTGAATATCAAGTGGTGCCCAAGCCAGGAGACTCCAGTCTTATTTAGATTCCTCCAGAGTGTCAGCTGGTTAAACATCCACAATGAAATCCAAAGCGTGGATTCTCAGCCACCCAGGATTGACTCCAATAAACTCATACATGAGCTTGAGGAAGGCGTTTTCCTGATGAGCAGGTTCATTCAACATTTTTAGGAGCCCTCCGTGAGCAACTTCACGCTTTCAGCGAGCAGCTCCCCTATCCACCTTTTTTTTAGTTTCCAGAACAAGTAACAGGCAGGCTGTAACATATTTACATTTTGGAGAGGAGAAAATGTGCACTTTCACTCTGCATCTGACTGCGATAAAGCAGCGAAAACACACACACAGACAAAAAGAGGTCTCTTAGGTGTGTAACTTCACGCTCTTTTCCTGTAAAGGAAACCTGTGCTTTTACTCTCATGCTTTTAAAGGAAGGACTTTGCACTGATTCTCACACAAGATGAGGAGGTGCTCTGTGTAAACACTCCACAACCACACATAAATATAGACACTCACCAAAGAACATGCTGCTCTCCATAGCTCCTCAGGCTCGGGGGTTTGCTGTATTTCCTCTCTGTTGCCCTGCCAGTGTGTGTGTGTCCATGGACAGCAGCCTGGGCATGTCTCATACACTCCTCAGGGGTGTGTGTGTGTCCGCATGTGTGTTCAATCCAACAGCAGTGTCAGTGGCCAGTCTGCATGCTGCACTCTGCACGCTGCTGCTGTCTGTGGACCTCCGTATCTGCCTCTCTCTCCCTCTCTCCTCGTACTGGTCCTCCCTTGCCTCTTTCGTCCCCTCCCCTCCTCTTTAGCGCTTCCCTTCCCTCCTCCTCCTCTTATCTTCCTCCTCCTTCTCCTCTCTGGCCCCTCCACGAGCTAAATCCCTGCGCTTCTTTCTTTTCTCTCTCCGAGGTGTGTATCTACATTTTCCAGCAACAGCTTCTTCTCCACAAATGCCTCTTTCGCTCTCTGTAGTTGTCTCATCTTTGTTTTATGTGTCAACCAAGCCTCTCCCTCTCCTGCGCTTTCTCACTTCTGGTTTCCCCCGCTGTCACTCCTTTATTTGATCGTATTCTCCTTTCCATGCTTCCATCTCCAGCTCGCTTCTTTTCCTTTTACTTTACTCTGACTTTTCCCATCTCTCTTTTGTCTTTCTCTTCATATCTCTCTCAGTGTTTCCACCTCTTTTAATATCTTTGCCCCTTGTTTTTTATTTTATTTCCCTTTCTTGTTGCTTTTCTTCACTTTTTGTCTTTTATCAACATCTTTTTCTTACGCCGCACATTTGCATGCATACAAAAAACTTGGGAGAAATCAGGTTATGAAGGAGGTTGAGCAACACGGAAGCAGATAAAAATGTCAGCCATCAAACTTCTCGATAAGCATTTCACGGAAGCATTTCAGTCATTCAAGCATTAAGAACAAACTTTGCGATATGAACTAAATTGTGGTAGTCAAATTTCGTTAAACCAACGGTATTTTTTTTTCATATAAACAACAGTAAAATGCATGGGAAATATTTCAATCAAGGCAGAATTAAAGCTCTGCAGAACATTTTATTATCTTTTAGCTCATGTTTTGGCTTTTTTCCCCACCTTTTTCTTATTATCTTTGTTTTCTTTACTCTGCTGGTGAACAAAGTAACTCCTCAGCAGAGCTATACAAGCCAAGTGCAAACTCTTTTCTGTATTTTGAAGGATACCAACATATAAATGAATACAAACTGTGTAAATACAACCACAAAGCATTCAGTGTATAAACCATTTTAAGATACCAATATCACAGCCAGTGGGATTTTTCTGGATGGAGCACCCGGTTACATTTTTTTCTAGAATAGAGATAAAGTAATTTTATAATTCTTGATGTGTAAATACAATCATGTAAGTTAAAAAACACTTTCTCTAAATGAGATTGCAGGCGTGCATGAAACGTCATACACACTAAATAAAGAAACTGGATTTATGCAGTATTTTCTTTTCTAGGACTGCACCTGCTGCACAATGGCATGTGCATGGACTCACACCAGTCACTACAACAAAGTTCCCGTGCCAATACTTTATCTAGAGCGATGCAAGAAGTAGTTACTTGTGCATTATGATGTCGAACATAACATGAAGACATATGAAGCTTATGTTAAAGTCCCACAGACAACTAAAAAAATACTAATTAATATCCAAGTTTTAGGACTAATTTCTGCAACTCTATACAGATGTGGTAGTTTCCTACTTTGTTTTTTATTCTATTAATCATGAAGCCATTGTGACCTACTGAAGTGCTGATTTGATTTTAACACTATTTCATTGTTTTTTGGAGTCATAAGTCATTACATTTAATGGGAAGATGGAGTGCTAAGTTATCAGATAACATTAATAGGCTTCATTAGCAAGCTGCATCCATAAACTGTGTGGGTGCATGCCACAAACACAGACATCTGCTAATTAGTAATAAGCAACATGCAAATGAAATGCTTTTATGTGACTCACCAAGACTGATGCACAGCCATCTTGGGCAAGCTGTTAAGAGCACAGCAATCCATAATATTAATTATTAAAAATGCTTCAAAAGGCACCAACACGCACAACAAACCAGCAAACCCGATCGAGAGTCCAGTTTAAGGATCCAGGTTAGCTGTGGTTAAGTTTAGCAGGCAGCTAACTGCTACAGCCAGTCATAGGGTTAGCTTCCCCTCAAAGCAGCTAAACGCCTAACAATGCAAACTTTAATTCTTTATGCAGTTTAAAGAGGTGAGGTATAAAATAAAAATACCCAGAACAGTTAAGATAAAACCTTGCTATTGAAATAAAACAGCTTTTGTACCAGTAACCATATTTTGTTTTTCTGCTGTAAAGTTGATAATTATAATATTGACGTCTATCAAGAATGATTCACTTTTGGAGCCAAACTCAATGGCAAGACTTGCTTTAAACTTTATTTCCCACTCATTGAGATTGACACATTATCTAATCAGCATATTACATCATATCAGCACTCAAGAGTTAAAATGTACCAGACTTTTTGGACATTTTGTAAAATAACAACAACAACAAAATTTGCAGGTGGTTAAATATCCAGAGATTTTTCTCTGGGTTTTAGTTGCCTCATATCTGTCTAATGTTAAATAGGCCATTGTGTGCTAACATGTTTACCATGGCAACTTAATGAGGTGATAACATGTTGATGCTATGTTTACAGCTTGTTTGTTTTGACCTGCGAGTGAAAGAATGAATTAATGCAGGATTACCAGGATAAAAATGTTTGGCTGATGTAAAGCAGCAAAAAACATTATTTATTCTGACTTCCATTAACGTCAGACCTTATCAAATCAAAGACAGTGGGAAGGGATTTCTTTCTCTCACACTGACTGGCTCAGCAGTGCTCATTGCTGCCATGGGTGGCTAATTTATTTTAATCACAAGCTGAGTGCACTACACTTTTTTTCACTTCTTGTTTTTTCTCTCCAAGTTCCAAGGAAGATTAGCTACCACCTGGAGAGTTTGTATTTTTGTAACTGTTAGGATTCTCAACACCTCCCATGTGCTGTGTTTATTTTTAGTTTGAATTTTCATTTAAAAAGGATATGAGGCCTTGTAGTAACATAGTTAGACAGGCCATTAGTTAAAAACACACATGCATGCAGCAGGTCAGTAATTAGATTTCTTCCATATCCTTAGATCTGTTGTGTTCTTTTTTTGGATGATTTGGACTAATGGTACAGGAAGCTCAAAAGTACTCCTTTCAGTTTACAATTTTACAAACAGCTAAGATTCAAAGACTTCCCTTTGTATCTATTTCAGCATTATTATTCACATGGAGCATAAATGATTTTGAAACATTTTGCCTTGGTTCTAATGATGTCTCCACTCTGAAGTCCCAAAAGTCTGATTTACCGATTTCTTAGTGTTCTGCATATTTGTCACACTTACGTGTTTACGATCGTCAAACAAATTGTAATATTAGACAAAGATCATCTGAGTAAATATACAATGGAATTTTTAAATGATGATTTCAATGTTTAAGGGATAAAGGTAATCCAAACATACCTGGTAATTGCTCCTCTTGCTAACCATGAATTAACTGTCATTTACCACATTTTTTGGAAAGCCGAGGTCAGTGTCACTAAACACACTAGGGTCTGATTACTGGCAGACCTGTTGAATCAAGAAATCACTTGATTCAACAGAACCTGTCTGAACATCAGACAGGTTCAACATCATGCCACGAGCCAAAGAAACACTGGAGAAACAAACATCTATGATATTAACTAACATCTAACAGTGGTGAAGCTTCCCAGGAGTGACTGGACTACCAAAATTACTCCAAGATCACATCAGTGGCTTACCAAGAGGTCACAAAAGAACCTAGAGCAACACTGAAGAACCGCAGGCTTCACATGGTTCAGTTAAGGTCAGAGTTCATGATTCAACAATAAGAAAGAGACTGGGCAAAAACGGCATCAAAATGACATCAGTGGGAGAGTTCAAGGAGAAAACCACTACTGACCAAAAGCAACCTGAAGGGTTGTCTCACATTTACCAAAAAAAAGATCTGGAAAATATCCTGTTGACAAGACAAAAGTTTAACTTTCCAGAAGGTTTGATTCCCCTTATATCTGGCATGAAAGTAACACAACATTTCGGAACATCATACTACCAGTGTAATATGATGGTGTGATGGTCTGGGGCTGTTTTGCTGCCTCAGGACTTGGAAGACTTGCTGTGGTCAATGGAACCACGAATTCTGCTGTCTACCAAAACATCCTGAAAGAGAATGTCCAGCCATCCGTTCGTGACCCCAAGCTGAAGCACACTTGGGTTCTGCAGCAGAACAATGATCCAAAACACACCAGCAAGAAAAAAAAAATGAAGACTTCGGAGTGGCCTAGTCAAAGTCCTAACCTGAATCCGATTGAGATGCTGTGGCATGACCTTAAACAGGCGGATCACGCTCAAAAACCCTCCAACGTGGCTAAATTACAACCATTCTGCCAAGATAATGAAGGCCAGAATTCCTCCACAGTGGTGTAAAAGACTCATTGCCAGTTATCGCAAACGCTTGATTGCAGTCATTGCTGCAATCAAGGGTTGCCCAACCAAATGTGGGTTTAGGCAGCAATCACTTTTTCAAACAGGGCCATGAAGGTTTGGATTTTCCTTAATAATAAACATCTTCATTTAGAAAGTGCATTTGGTGTTTATTTGTGTTATCTTTGTTTAATATTTAAATTTGTTTGATGATCTGAAACGTGTGCCAAACACATAAATCCATCCATCCATTCTGTTCCGCTTATTCTTTTCAGGGTTGTGAGGGGGCGCTGGAGCCCATCCCAGCTGTCTTAGAGCAAGAGGCAGGTTACACCCTGGTCATGTTGCAGGGATAACACATATGCACAGACAACCATTCTCACTCACATTCACACCTATTTAGAGTTTCCAATTAACCTGACCCCGCTGACTCCATGTCTTTGGACTGTGGGAGAAAGCCAGAGAACCCACGTAAACAGTTGGGGAACATGTAAACTCCACATAGAAAGACCCCAGTCTGGTGATGGAATTGACCTCAGGACCATCTTGCTGTGAGGCAACAGTGATAACCACTGTGCTGCTCCTCAATCATATAAAAACGCAGAAAAGCAGGAAGGGACAAAGACTTTTTCCCACCACTGTATTGCCTGTTATTCAGGTTTCTCTAATCACCTGCCTTAATTGCAGGCTGTTTATTTTTGTTATGTTAAAGAAATCCGATTACTGCAGTGAGGCAACAGTATCACAGTTACTTATGTGCATTGAGTAGCCAGACTGATTATTGTTTGTCTTTCTCGCTCTCCTCTTTTACACATCCTTTTCAGCCTTTGTTGATGACACTCAGGCTTTTGTTTTCTCTCAGATACCTACACACTCATTCCTAGAAAGTCATTCTGTTGCATTTCTCTCACTTCTCTCTTGTTTTCCTTTCACTTAGTCACTCTCTCGATTACTTTTTTCATGATTTTTCTTTTTCTTCTTCTCCCCTTCTCTCTCTCTCTCTCTGGCTGGTTGTAATCAGACTCAACAGGAGGTGATATGAGGCTGCTGCTCTGCTGCTTTCCTCTTTGCTCTCCACACACGAAAAACACACACACAGGGTCTCTAGAAATGAAACACAGGAACAAAATAATCTATAGATACTCGACCCACAGTCACATATAAAAACAGACTCACTGTGACATATAGAAGGTGCAATCAGAAAGTTCCAGGTCTCCACATACACAGTAGAAAACCTGCCGGTTTTAAGTTTGTCCCCGTCAAGGTCGTCTCCTTGTGTATCGTTGGACCACTTCCAGCACTGCTGGTATTTTTGGATCTCTCACAGGACTTTGTATTGCAGGGGCACCTCTGCAGAGCACCTAAGAACTGAAATTCATTTTAGAGAAATGGCTGTAGTTGCAGGGAACCAAAGATCTACAGTTGCTCCTGAAGGGTCCTTCCAAGGCCAGATGATATATATATATATATATATAATCTCTCCAGGGTGTCCTGGGCATGGGTGGAAATCCTCCAAAGGGAGGCGCCCAGGAACCATCCTACAAGATGCCTAAACCACATCAACTGGTGGCTTTCGACACAGAGGAGCAACAGTTCTACTCCAAGCTCTTTCCAGATGTACGAGCTTCTCTCCCTGTTTCTGAAATGTGAATTATACTTCTTCGTCAGATCTATGTTGGGACTTATGCCATAACTGGAACCCAATTTTAACAGTACAACGCAAATCCACATCGGGTTCACACATACCACAACAACTTGAATGGCGTGGAAGGTTGTAATAAAAAGAAATACATTAAAAAACGGAGTTCCTGGTACTACGAAAGTTAGTGCGTACATTTGCTGCAGAAGTCTAAATCAAGCTTGAGGCTGAGCCCAGCCACCCTACGAAGGAAACTCATTTTGATCGCTTGTTTAGTGACAAGCAGTCAAGCTGCAGAGCTTTGCCCAGAAGTGGGAAACCAAGGCTCTTTTTGGAGGCAGACTATGACAATACTTCAAGTAAAAGTCCCTTTGAGGTCAGGGGTTAAAATTGGACTTTTTAATCTACCTTATGTTTCCACTGTTTTTGAACCCTGTTAACTTACATGAAGGACTGAAAAAGTACATTAAACGCCTGCTGAAAACCACAACCAAATAGTTTTACTGCTACTCCTACTAATTTGAATATCAGTATCAGTTTCAAACCTCCACCAATTTAAAGTCTGTGAAGTAGAACAACAGAAACAAGCATGAATACTCTGGCTGTTTTATCTGTTTTATGATGATTCAGTTGAGAAAACTTTAAAAAAAAATGGCCTTTTGGGTAAGCTTTCAAGAGTCATATCACCATGGTGGTAGGTGGACAGTCAAAACAAGTTATATGAAATGCCTCCCTTTCTGCACTTTGATATCAGATTCATCATCTAGTTTTGATTTCTTAAGTGACAAAGTAACCATGATAATGTTAATGTTAATGATGATAATTTTAATTTTGAGGGGGTCAGTTAAGAACTTTTTCAGATTTGGTTGATTTTATACTTGGGAATATCCACTTGTGAGCATCAGCTGTGTTGGTGTAAGGTTTAATATAAGATTGTGGCTTAGGTTAAAATGTGCCCATTAAGTATGTAAAGATTACTTATTAAGCGCTTTTCACAGGCAGTCACAAAAAGAGTATTAACCCCGAGCACTGAAAGGGATGCTCAATTAATATATCTATATTAACTTAAAGTTAATGAAGTCCTGTTTTGACTGAGCCCATAAACTCATACGGAAAGCATTTACTGAGGTCACACATCAAGGGAGCTGAGGGTCATTTTCTCAAAGACTTCTCTACAACTGAAAGTGTTTGTACAACCCGAGGAGTCACCTCTTGGTGCCATTAGAAAGAAAACAACTTTAAGGTTCTTCTTGGCTCCACTTTTCACACCCAGAGGCTACACCCATCTTTCACATACAGTCTGGCTTAAATGTGCCACAGAGGGGTTCCGACCGAGTGTCCATTTATGACAAGCTGCGAGTAAGGTTGATCTTACGATTGCACAGCACCGACACCAGAAGACACCCTGTGCTTATTTCTGAGATGCCAGCAGCTTAAATAAAACTGGAGTATCTGACCCTGTGGACCTGAGGACAGACACTGCTCTGTTTACTACAGCCCAACCTACAAACACTCATATGTGTTATTTTTACAACCTTTTTTCTGCAGTCCAGGTGTGCTACCGTAAGGCACACACATGCATACACATATACAGGTGTCCAAAAGAACTGTCATCACACACAGACCAAAATATACATAAACAACATGCAGTCAAACTCCGTGCAACATTCAGTTTGGTTAAAGTAACAGAGTTCTACTTTAGCAGCAGCATAAAAGGCTCTGTTAGGTGATGAGAAATCTCTTCTAAACAACAGTAAGTCCTGTCAAACAAAGTGTCTAGCTTTTCAAACTTTGCCTTGCATTTGTGGTGTGGTTCAAATGAAATCATCAGTGCACCCTACAGGCTCAGGGCTGGGTTTTTTTGGTGTTTTTGGTTACTGTCATAAAATTTTGTAGATTTGTCTGTTGTAGGCTTTTTGTCAGCAGCCCTTCATAGGGGAAGTGGCAACAGACTGTTACACCAGAAATGAAACATGGTTCTGAGACATCTGTTCTCAACCCAAGATTCATTTTACACCACAATGTCAACAACTCACTTTACACTGCCTCAGGCAAATTAACCTTCCACTTGTTTGTGTTAGACTACACAGATGAGCCAAGCTCATTTGGAAGCTGGGAAAAGAGAAAACGGTTGGCGCATCTGACATCTGACTCATGGGTCCTGCTTTTACACCTGATGTCAATGTGTAAAAGAGTTAGGCAGGGCTTTCCAACAGTAACAAACACGGCTGTTCCCAGGCTGAGACAAGCTTTGTGAATGAACATTGTTCGCTTTTAATTCGCTTTCTGCTGCTACTTATAGCTTTGCTGCCTGTGTTAGTGGAATAAGGTGGGACTCATCTTCCTTTTTGTCTTGCTAGTGTGTAAAAATGTACATGATGCAGTTACACCTTAGTGATATCACAATGGAAGTCAGAGCTCAGTCTCACCTAATTGAAGACCTGATCTGCAAAACAACTTAATTTGCGCCTCTGTTATTAGTTTCACAAGCTGCCTTAATTCTGATCTGTGAAGCATGTCAACATTAAGAAAGAGAACTGCTGATTGCAGTTTGAGCAAACAAAATGACTCATTCATGCATCTCACAGGGCTCTGAGTAATATTTCATCATTCTTCAGATACTGTTAGCTCTTTAAGTGGCCTTTATTGTTGTTGGTGTTGTTATCGCTCTCAAAGATATTGCCAATGAGTATCCTTCTATACCTGTGTACCTGCATTCATGAATGTTCCCTGCAGCAGAAGTCACTAGAGCCTGATCAATACAGGAGTTTTAAGTCTATTACTGATATCTGGTGATATAAGCCAATATTGAATTTTCTTTCTGACAGATTTCCCCAAAATTTGTAACAAATTTCACACATTTTTTTACTTGTTTATGATGTGGCCAACTTATTTTTCTTCCACACCTAGGTGAGGTAAAACATGACACTGATGATGAAATTAGCAGATAATTAGTTTAACTAACCAAAAGCGAAGCAAATTTTTTGGAGAAGCTTCCCCTCAAAGTAAATCATTTTACTTGCCATTTAAATGCTCCAAAAGACCAAAAAAACATCACAAACGTGTTACAGAGTTGTTGACATCTATCAAAGTGTCCATGCCCTTAACGTTAAGCTTTAACAAAATCCAGATGGGAAGTTTTGTTTTTTAAAGGCTGTAAACATGTTTTTTAGTGGTGCTAACTTAATTGACTCACTGTTGGAGACAACCTTCAGTGGTCAATGCAGGTAACGCAGGAACCTATATTTGTGTTGTCTACATAATCCAGCTCCAGAGGTTGCTTGGTATGGACTTTATAAAATACTTTGTGACTGATGCCACGGTAATATGTTTCACTTACTTGCCTCACTAAACTCATGTGGAAACAATTTTTTGAGCTGTAAAAACATGCCAACAAAGACAAACTGTATATACATGTGCATGTTTGCACGCGTGTGGCTGTGTGTTTGAGCATGGAGTTCATACTGTATACAAGAAGCATGCTTATTTACACCTGTGCTTCCTCACAGATGTGTCGTGTTTGTATGGGTTCACAGCTGAAGTTCAAATGTTCCCTGCGGTCTGAGCAGGACCGTACCAGTGTGTACATGTGTGTTTATGCATGTCATAGTGTAAGTGTGGCTTCTTATTCCCAGACATGCTTAACCTAACCCTGGTTTTGGCTCTGCTCTGGCACACACAGACACACAAACGCAGACTGGCCCACTGTAACGCTGCTGCTGCTGCTGAAGGTCAGACGGCATTGACCGCTCCTGAGCTCCGGCCGCCAGTATCGACTACAAATGAGACACTTTCCTTGATCAAAGCGATATCTGCCCACACACACCCCCACACACTATCTATCCAGACAGACAGACGGTTGGTGACATCATCAGCCGCCTCTTCAAGAGTGAAAAATAAATAAATAAAAACAGAATCAAATATAATAAATGTTCTCGAGTGCTGTGAGAGATTCCTCCCTGCTATCACTGCCTTCAGGCTCTACTGCTGCAGCCATTTTGCACAGCACATATGTTTTCAATTAATCCTGAATTCCCTTTCTCCACGTCCGCCCCCCCACCATCTCCCCGATCCCCCCGCTGAGCCCAGTTACAGAAAATAAGTTTATTCTGTATCTGAAGCTGCTGCTCTCCCTTTCTGTTCGTCTTTGCCCTCCCCTGCCTTCTATCTTCCACCCCTTTAAGCATGTCATCCACAACCGCACGCTGGCTGTGGAGAATGTGTTTTTTAACCTTGACTCGCAGGTGTCGGTGGCAGAATGGGGCATTATTTGTCACCATAAATAGCGGTTAAGCAGTGGCGGCAGCCCTGCAGGAAAAGCCCCAGTGCGCCGCATGCAAGTGCAGCCTGGGATACTTCATTAATCTTGCTGTCACTTCCGTGACGCTTTTCATTAGTCATAAGGCTATCTGATCAACAGGCACACTCTCGACGTTTCAAAGCCGTCCACCAGCAGCCAAGAGAGGAGTGAGGGAGAAGCTGTAGAAACAGAAAGGAGAGAAATGAGACCTCAACTGAATCAAAGGAGGACTTCTGATTGTGTTGGCCTCAAACAAATCAAAGTCTTGTGGGGAATAGACTCATGTGGCGCCACAGAGAAACCGGCTGACTCTTAAATAGAAACATTTTGCCATACACTGAGTTAGTAAGTGAATATTTCGGTCCAAGAGCTGAAATCCATATGTGTGTTATTTGTTATAATTTGTTTGGGCCATTTGTTCTAAAACTATTTATTTTAGCAGAAACAATCTGTGTTTTGAGATTTTCATGAAATCAGACGTTGTTTTCGGTGCTATTTAAGGTCAGCACTTTTTCACCAAAAGCCAGATTTGCATTTACAATATTTATTCATTTTTTACTTTGTGTTGGTGCGGGCCCTCAGTTCATCCACCGTCTGAAACAAGCAGTTTTAGCTCCCGCGTGTTTAAGGCCAGCTTATAGTGTTAGAAATACACCATATAAATAAGACTGAATTGAACAGGGGGAAATTTTTTTTAAATCATGCTGCAATGAAAACCCAAAATGTTAATATTGGGTACACGATGTCCCAGAGTAAACATCCTTTGATTAGGATGTGCAGGATGTTCAAATCAAGGGTCAGTGTTCTTTTTGTTTCTTGTTTTGTGAATCTCTCTGAATCCTCCGTGCTGACAGTCACAGTATCCACGCAGTACTCTGTAACTATCTGTTTCCAATTACTTCAATTGTTAAAAGTGTGGAGTTGGTCGTGGAGGATGTTGAAAGGCGTTGCGAGGACCCTTTGATCCTCTCTGCTGAGAAACTCGAAGGCAAAAAAAACATAGAATCAACAGTTTGGCAAGCGGTCGAGCATTAGAGAGTATGCAGACGCAGCATTTTCAGTCTGATTACCTGAAGCCCCATTTCTATTCCATTTCCAATCTTACAGCAACCGTAAGTGTTGCCGCTGCAGTTTCACGTGTCATTTTATTCCTTAACTGCTGCAGGCTGACAGCCATCGTAGCCGTCCCTCAGAGGAGAAAAACAGCACATACCTTCGGTCAATACCTCATATAATATTGATGATATCCTCAAAAATACAATTATTCTCAGCAAAGAAGCCTTTGTATGACTCATTGCTGTAACTGGAAGCAGTTGTGTGCTTTACTCTCACGCCAGGTTCCCTTCAAAGTACGGCCACTTGTTTTAGATGGTGTATATCAAATTCCAAAATAAAAGCTCCTCCAACTGTTTTGGTTAGCCCCTACAGGTACAAGCAGTTGTCTCCTCCCTGTTTGCTGCTCACGTAATGATGTAAAACACATGGGGAGGAAACGGTGGGAAACCAGATTCAATCCCAGCAGGCTTAGTGGGAGGGACGCAGGCCGCAATGCCTTCGGCGCACATGTCGGTGGGCTACACACAAGCCGCATTTGACATGGTGCAGTTTTATGTAGCCGTGCAGTTCATAAACCCTCTATCACAGTCATACGCTGTCAGCGTAATACTCGGTCTGCAAGCTAGTGCTGGAGTCGACGTGAGCCAGAGCGTTCTCATCTGGAGTTGAGTTTCCACGAGTGCAGTTATGACATTTCTCTCCGTGAATGACTCATAATCGCTCCAAATAAAAATGAAACGCTTCAGCTTATTAATTTCTGTTTTATTTTTTTCAGCTCTCCGTTGTCATGACATTTCAGGTCGGGGCTCTCGATAGGTGTGGCGGCAAAATGGATGTTGCAGATTGTTACAACATATTGCATTACACTGACTTGTCGGGGTGGATGAGTTGACACAAATATTCATCGTGCCTTTGCTGCGTGAGAATAAGAGCTGAACCCTGACACAAATGCAATGCAGAAATGTTGTTTTCAGTCTGCCTTTAAACCCGAGTCAGGTGGTGTGACGACAGCAGTAAACGGATAAATGATCTCCCTTTTTTTAATAAAAAATTGTCCAGTTTGTTTTTGGGAATGTTTCTGTTTGTTTTTGACAGACAAAATATGATTCCCTCCATATAATTTGTATCTTTACATTTTAAAGTACATTTTAAGAGAGTTCCTCCGTCCTTCATATTGTGTATTTTAGAGATGATCGTAAAGGGTCTTCACTGTTAAACTTCCCTTTTTAATTGTTGTATAGTTGTTTCTTATCAAAGTGTGTACATTATAATAACAGTAATCACTCCTAGAGGAGCTAAATCAGGCCATTACTATTGTGACAGCTGCTGTCCTCTGAGGAGGATCACATTTTTCAGAGGATATAAACTCAAAATATATTTCTTCAATTGATTACTCCTATAAGTAGTTCTGAGTCATTTCCTCATCAAATTACCCTAAAATTTTAGGTATACCCAAGTTTGTGACTTTCCACACCCATATCTCATTTGAGAGATACACAGAGTACATCAACACCAAGGCTTTTTATTTAAAACTAAGGCTTTTGGATGTCAGATAGAAAATTCCTGGATTGTGATTTCTTGATAATCACAAATATGGAAAAGATGCTGCAGATAGTCAGCTTAAAATATGCCAGAACATTATTGGTAGTCTGACATTCCTCTTTTCCCATGACTTCTTATGGCCATGCTCTGGTACTGTTCTGACTTCCAATCCATTTTCTACCCACGACTACCTTAAATTCACTACTTAACACAGGAACTCGCTGAGTGTGTCTCCATGACATTGTGTCTTACGCTCAGAGGGTCTCCGAGTGGAGCATTTAGTCAGCACTGGGTTTTTTATTTTGAAAATTGACCAAAGTCACTGCCCTAATCATCTGCTGTATGCACATCAAATGTTTAATTATTTTTCCTTTTAATCAACTTGCGTAAAGAGTTACTTCTGAGTCTGATCAAATCACAAGTGTGGCCTTGAGTGGGTACAATCAGCCTTGAATCTGGAAAAGCCACGCCCAGGTCCACCTTAATATTGGTTCAAGCAAAGAAATCGAGCATTTTTCTGTTTTCAATAAATAACTAACCCTCTATTTTTGAAACAGTCCTAAAACTCTTGCCTGGATGGAGAAAACCAGCGTGGATGTTTGAAACCAGTCAAATCTGGCATCAGCCTTCATCAGCCATCTCATCATATCAACAACCTCTGATACTAGAATGGAGGTTATTAAGTGTGTCATAAAATCTCATGATCTTAATTTGTTCCCTTAATTGTTCACTCCTCTCAGGAAGACTCATGCTGCGTGTGCAGTGATGAGAAAGAAGAAAAAGAAGGTGGAATAAAATAGTTGAGCAAAAGATCTGAATACATAAATAGAGCAGGCGGAAACGAGTCTTCGCTCGGTTCTAGTTGAATGCTTTTATCAGTCTGCAGGAGACTTCTATTACACTGAATGTTTTGGTAGTGAACCCTTCATTTAAGAGCCTAATCTCCTCCAAAGATTCCTTATCATACAATATATGATTCGCCCTCCCTTGACAAGCTCCTTATCTTTGAGGAAAAGAAGAAAAGAAAAAAGAAGTCTGATTTTCAAAGGTTGGCAATTCATAAATGCTTGCTCTCAGAGTTAGAAATCCCCGTTAGTCAGAAACATTTTTCAGGAGCATTTATTTTATAGAATTACAATAGAAGAGAAAGTCCGGTAACCTTGATCTGAAAACATCACATAGTCCAGGCAGAAAACATCAAGGAAGTCATGCTCCAGTAATAAAACCAATTCCAGATTTATTCTGCAGCTTGGCTGTTGTGATTCCCTCCACTTCTGTTTCCCTCTCTCCTTTCAATCTCCCGCTCCCTCTTTCTTTTCACTTTATCTGTCTTTACAGCTTGTAAAGCCGAACAGCCAGAAAGAGACGAGCGGAGGTATTGATCTCTGGGGGAGGGAGAACTGCTGCAGTCTAACGAACACAAATTGATGTCAAAAGCTCATCACTCGCCTAAAAGACAAGTTTGCCTCAGATAAATGTTTACCACTGTTCAAAGGGATCTCACGGAAAAGAGGAGATTAGCCAAAGTGCTTAGACAAAAGGAGGCATCAAAGTTTGAAGATTATTAAGCGGGAAGAGCTTTCTGAGCTCAACAGAGCTCACATCTAAATGTCAGCTCTGGTGTTTTCATCTCGTCTTCCACTTTACTCCTTACTTACGTCTTTAGACATAATACCGACATGCATGGTCATAATGAAGAATACCTGTAATGCGGATACGTGCAGCTCTTTTGCCATGAAGTAACTCAGTGTCAAAGGAAAGTCAAAACAAGGGCTCTAAAATTTCTGTAAAAGCATGGTAAGTCTGAGCCTGATGTGATCTAAGACAACAGGCGTCCAAAATGAATTTTGTTCAACTGCATGTCGACCGCCAGGGCTCGTCTCTCCCCAAGCTACAGCAGGGATTATTCACTCTCCACTCCCCCTTTGACATGAAAGCAGGAAAAAAACGGTTTAACCCCCTACTTCTGCCAAACTCTACACGCAGGGTTCCCAGTTTTAACAGCGTCTAATTGGATACTGATGTGTTCCTGACTTCCTGGCGACCTCCTACTTCATCCAGTCTCTTTTAAAAGCCATTGCCAGTACTAAATCAAGGAAAGTCGCAAAGTGTGCTTGGGATGGCGACTATCTAAACATCTGTTTTTACGAGGAACAGAAAGGGTAAACTGTTTTTGTTGTATTTTTAAAAGCAAGGCCTGCTGTTTGTAACCAGTGGAGATGCAAACACATTACAAACACGGACACTGACGCAAACTGTTGCCTTAATTAAGACAAAGAGCGGGCATTAAGGGTTATTAAAGCAGGTGAGATCTCTTCTGTGGTTGTACGCAGTGAAATATTACTGGAAGGCTGCGTGGCCAATCATCTGACTCTTGTTATCTTAAAAGTAGAGGAGGTATTAGCATTGGAACGCCATTAGCTAGACACTGGAGACGGCTTTACATGCACTCATGACAAAGTGCGTTGTGGTCGTCGTGGCAGCGTCAAGTCAAGCCTAATGACAAAAACTTCAAAGGATTGTCTGAGACGCTGCTCTGTATCTTGCTTGATCTCCGACTGGGACTCCTTGCCCTGTTGTTGTTGGCTGTCTCAGCGCTTAATTAAAGCTGCCAGGAAGAAGGCGTTTCTGTGGGAATAAATCAGAGCCCTCGCTGAGTAATACACAGACCTGTGGCACTAAAGCCGATCTGGTGTGGCCGTATCGATTGCAGCCCGCGCAGCTCAACCGAGCCTTCAGGATGTCGGGTCAATGCAGATCTGATTTGCATCAATGTCTTATAAAACTGAGATGGAAGTTTCCCCCTGAAATCTCCAGATACATGCCTGGTGTGTCTGCTGAGTGTGTACTGAGGCTAAAGGAAATCAGAGCTGAGACAAACTAAGACTTACTTTACTGCACTTACATCTGATTGTGTCGACAGGGCGTTGCTAAGTATCAGGAAGACATTGTGAAATTCCACTTGTTTGGTTGTTTGGCAGGTCACGTTGTTAGCAGGCATCTCGCCAAAAGACAGTTTATCCCTCTTTATGTTCCCTGGAAAAACTTCCTTAGCACGATCTGCTAAGTGAACTGGACAAAATCTTTGACACTCCCAACAACGTCATTGTGATGGAAATAAATTCTAAATTTTGGGTGTTTCTCTTTTAGCTCTTTTTCTCGTCTCTATACGCCACGCCGTATAGAGACACAGCTGCTTATTATTTTACACTGAGCAGTATTAGAAACTAATTAGAGGTAACAGTAAAAACACAATGAGAACATCCTCTACCTAATTAATAATAAATGAGTAAAGGTCTTAGGTTGCCAATAAATTAATGCTGGACACAGACTTATTTTCTCAGAGTAAGTGTCCCATTTTTCAAACTGTGGAAATCTCATTGTGAGACAAAACCCAGTGGATATTTTCCTCACAACTAGTGCAGATCCAGGGCTTTAAAAGATCAATTTTCCTATCAAATCTGTCTTCATTAGATTCTCTAGAACCGAGAATTTCCTTGACACTAGGAATGCACGGGCCTGAGTAAGCACTTCGGGGCCTATACAAGCATGTCATACATCCATTTGCTGTGCTTAAAATGCATTTGTGATCCGATCCAAAATTTTCTTGGCTGGTCAACAAAGGCAGCCTTTGTAAACCGTCTGAGAAAATGTTTGCTGTATTTTCCAGCATCACTGGATTAGTGAGGCGAGAGGAGAGAAGAGGAGCTGCAGAAAATATTGCAGGAGGTCGATACTACAGCGTGCTTAGCTAACTCGTCAGCGAGACCTGCTAATGAGTCATTTTTTCCTCAACAAAGGAGCTCGTGTAACAGATCTCTTTTTATTCCATCAGAGAATTTGTACAGAGGTGCCCCAGAGCTCAGTGTCAAGACTGCTAAAATGTGGGTTTGTATTAGCTTTCATTCGTTGTGTAATTATTATGCTGTGAAACTGTGTAATGTCTGTTTTTCTGCTGAATCCATGATATGCCAGGAGAAATGCTTTGATTGCTTTTGCACACAAATCAGTAACTCGAGAGCCCAAACTAGCAATGAAATAATTGAATTCTTCAATTAACAGTGTCAGGCTCCCGTAGCTACAGTGGGAGAATGATTTTTGTGGCTGCAATGGTCAGTTAACAATTTAAATAAAAGCTTAAGCCAGCAACACAAAACAGATTGCTAAACCAGACCTATTGTCAGTGTGCAGACAGTTTGTGGTAAGACAAGAGTGGATTCATATTTCTGAATTAAAATCACTGAACTATTTTAAACTAAAGCGTGAAAATATAAGCATATTTCATGTTAACAACATGTTACATTTTAAGCTGTTTAGATTACAAACCACAGGCCTAACTATAAAACTTTTGAGTTACATTAGTTTTCTGTTTTTTAAGACCAAATAGAACCACAAAACATGCGGCTTATATTTGAGAATACTACACATGTAACACAATGAAACAAAAGCAAACCAAGCTGAGTTCCTGAAATGCTTTCTGATAAAACACCAGAGACCAACTTGTATGAACTCCCAAGCAGGTTGAGTCATTGCCTTCATGAGAAACATTGATTAGGACCTAAAAATGAGGAAGCAAAGAGGAGGCTCAGCAACCAATCCTGGAAGGAGGCTTAATGCCATCATGCAGCACTGCAGGTTCAATGTTTGCATGATCCGCTGATCCACACCTGCCACAAACAGCTAGAAATTATGTAAATGTGATATGGACAACATAGAAACAGGCAGCGTAACATCCAAAAAATCAAACTTTTCTGTCTATATTGTTATTATGTTGCACTGATGAATAATCAAGCACTGTGGGATTTAATAGTTTCTACTAATATAAATGTGTGAGGTGTTTTATTCACCTTTTGGTCTTTCTCCCTTTCACTGTCTCGTGGTTTTAGTGTTTCAGTAATCCTTGCATACGTCATGTTATCCAGTGTCAACAGTACAAATTAAGTACAAAGTAACCATGGATACACAAATTGAGCTGCTGATAATCAAAATTTTGATTTTGGCAAGAGATGATGCTTGGTTTTGGTATTATTTCACATCAGTTTGTTTTTTTACAGGTCTTCTTGCGTTCCGCTGATCTCTCCGCTTTTGTTTTTCCGCAGATGTTTGTGGCTAACACTTGGCTTGGCAGCATTGTTTTCACATTATCACTGGAACAGCAAGCCAAACGCATTTCCCTGCCACCGTGTGTTCCATAGGGCCTCAATCATAAATTTTACACAATGTATAACTCAATAAAAGACATAACCTCGAGGTTATTTACAGGGAGCCTCCAACTAGTATCATCTGGGCCCATAATGCACGGAAAGAATGTGCACCTTGTCATAGGATGACACCCAAACCCCCATAAATCCTGCTGCCGTCACTGCACCACAAGATAAATGGAACCCCCCTTCACTCGAACTACCTGCGCTCCCCACCCTCCGGTCCACTCGCAGCTACTATCAAGGTTACCCAGAGCAAAGCACTTTGAGAGGGATCAGCACTCTTTATTTTCCATCATCGCAGCCCTGAGCTCCATGCAGCTGGAGCAGAAGATGTCTCGTTTGAGGGGGAGTGGGATCAAAGCATTATGTCTGGGTGACAACTGAGCGAACTGACTCGGCTACCCTGCAGGAATCACCGAAGAAGAAAAAACATTTATTTATTCAGGTTCTACTTTAATTAATGTTGTGCCAGAGGTTAAAAACAGGCAGTCTGAGAAATACTGTGAAATTATTCTTAAAGTCTTCGTGCTCACGCTGTGATGAAACCGAACTTCCACAGTCATGTAATTTCTGCTCTTTCCATTGTTTCATTTTATTGCGAAACAAATATTTAAAAGCGATGGGGTGACAATAAATCAGCCTTCTTACTTTCATTCTTTTGTTTTTCATTCCCCCGTCACACACAATATCACAGGCACAGATTTTTGTTATCCAAACACAGCTGCACCGGGAGCAGAAACAATCATTTTGGTTGGTTAAACCCCAGTAGACGGTGCCAACACACCATCAATTCTTTTTCAGACCTAAAAAAAAAAGCTAAATGTCGATTCATGTAAAAGGTCCAGAGATCAAAGTTTAAATAAGAATGTGGCATAAAAGGTAAATCTGAAAGATATGATGATGATATGAGATCTTATCATATTGGCAGTGACATAGTCAAGATGACCTGTTCAAACAGAGCAACCTGGTTGTTTGACATTTCTGAGTACTTCAGAAACTGCTAACCTCCTGGGATTTTCCCACACAACCATCAGAGGTTCAGGGTGGTGATGACGGTGTGGGTTATATTTTTTGGGACACCTTGGGTCCCGTATTGCCAACTGAGAGACAACTAAACATCACAGCTTACCTGAGTATTGTCACCCATCCCTTTCTGACGACGTGTACTCGACACGAATATGCAGCCAAAAAATCTGCAGCAACTGACAAAAAAATGAGGCGCTCTCTGTTAGATTATTGGCTTTTTATTAGGTATGTGGTTCTTTTTTCAATACATAAATCTAATTGTGAAGGTGCCTCTCTGGATTGGTTGACCAAGACAGCTAATGGCTACGGACTGGTCACCTAAATGGAGATGACACATAAGATGATGCTGCCATAGACTGCTGGTGATTCGTCCTCTGCTCACCCCAACCACCCAGACCTTTACCTGCGAAGTGCCTCTGTAAACACCTGTAATGTTGTTGTTTTGGCCTAAAGTCCACCCTGAAGTTGCATCCAGCTCCTTCTCAGTGTTAAAATCTAAAGTAAAATAACATATAATAACACATAATACATAAATAAATCATTGGAAAATTGTACCAACTTTGTGTTGAGGCTGCTTGAGGTGTGATGAGGATGGATCACCTTTGTGTTGCGGTCTGGTCAGCTCTAGATGGGCCATAACATGAATTGTGGGCTCGTTCTGTGTCTTTTCTCACTTTCTGGCGAGTTTGATAAGTAAACATTGTTCTGGTTGGCCGTTTTGCTTGGTGTGCGGGGGAGTGGGAATGGATTTTTCGCTTGACAACTTTATGAAAGCACATTCATGGGAAGAAATAGAAAAATTTAAGAAAGCAGACCTGCTAACTATTATATGTGCTTGCAAAGCAGAGTTAAAGGAAACCCTGTGTGAAAGACTAGTGGAGAGAGGTGTGCTATCACTACAAATGGCTGCAGTGAAAAAGGGCAGAAGACGTCGTACTTGGAGTGGATGTTGACACAGCTGATGCGTCTGCTGCTGGCACAGAGCCTGATCAGGCCTCCGAGCCTCATGAAGGTATGTCAACCAAGGATCTGTGCCTCACTCTCTACATAAAGGAGTTGGAGACCCGCAACAAGGAGCTGGATGTGTAAGCCATGCCCCTTCATATCAGGGCTCTTGACCTTCTTTGTTTCTGCCAGTTTTGACATAAGCAAGTACATAACATTGGTTACCCCATTTCGAGTCTGAAGTAGACTCTTATTTAAGTGCATTTGAGGGCATAGCTGCTGCTTTGCGTTGGCCAAAGAACTTCTGGTCCCTTTTACTTCAGTGTAAATTTGTGGGAAAGGCCCAAAATTTCTTTAGGTTTACATCTCTGAAGAATTTGTGCAACTCTAAAAAGAATTCAAATGGACTTACAGAAGAAGTTGACACAAAATAAAGACCAAGTTCAAGCAATGCTAGTTGAGCAGGAGTCAGTACAGTGCTGCTCAGGTTGACAACAGCTGACTTCTTCCCCAATACTGGGGTTGGGTAAATGGGCAGTTGAATGGATCTTTTCCATTTTCCCCGTCTGTGCATTTGACTTTAGACCACCCCTGGATAGGGTTTTTTTCTTATTTGAAGTTGTTGAAGGGAGTCTTTACCTTGGATGTGTGTCTTTAAACCAGACTTTCTGTTGTGTTGGGCAGTGATGGTGGAAGTATTTATGGTTAAAGTGTGAGTGTCTTGAGGCCAGGAATATATGAATCCCTTCTTATTGTCCTTCTCAAATCTTAGGAATTCATCTTTTTTGAGGTCCATTATTTGTGCTGTTCATTCTTTAATATTTCATCTTGCATCTTACTCTCTTCCTCATTCAAGTACTTTATAGTAACAGCCATGAGCACAAAGGATCATTTGTTGAGGACACTGTTTCATGTGGATATGAAAGCTGGATTGTCCTTACCAAAAGATCGTGGCTTAAGAATGGATAGTCCTCTTGGAATCATTTCCTTCCTGATGTATTGCGATAAGGTAATTGCGTGCCATTTGTTGCGAGGTATCTTTTGGAGTGAGAAATAGAACTTCTTCAGGTGATCCATGGTTTCATGATTAATGTCGAATTCAAAAAGGGGTAGTTCAAACCACGGAAGACAGATGGTCCTTGAATGTCATTGTTTCTCGTGGTAGGGGAGGGAGTGCTGTTAAACTGATGTTGTTGCTCCGTGGTGATATCCAAACGTTTCTGGTACAACTTCACCTACTTCCCAGGTGCATAGAGAAAGATAAAGAAATGGTGAGATGAAAACTCCAACAACACTTGAAACACTAGGGGACAACTTCATTAACAGACCAACACGCTTCAACTTGTGGCCTTCATCAGGCACCAAACAGTTTGTGTTTTAAAAAAGTATACTCCAGTATAATCATCCATTCACACATAAATAGCCTGACCAATCAGCATTCAGGGGGATGACGCGTTCTGACTGGTTGAACTAAAGTTTAAATAGGCTCTGGACTGATGGATAGATGGATCCTCACTCACACCTGTGGGAAATAAACTCTTTAAATTGAAAATCTCCATTTTTATCATAAAATTGATATTATTACCTGTTTGACTCGGCTTAATGGCTTCAGTGGCTATAAAGGATAAAGGTGAGCTACAGTGCTTTTCATTAAAATGTTTTGCAACAGGACTGGTTAAATCATTCCTGTTAATTCATTCTTTCAGAGGACGGGATGTTTCTTATATATATGTTTTTGTTTTCCATGTGTGTCCATGCAAGAACCAATTTAGAAGAACCAACTTTTAAAGAGTTTTTCTACTCTTTAGAAAAACTGAACATATTAACCAAGTTTTAATTACTCTACACTGGATTCCCAGTTGATTCTAAGACTTAAAATCCAAATTGCGCAGGGACCAGAACAGACAATCAAATGTTTTCTTTGAGTGATCTGAAGGACTCTGGCTTGCTTTGTCATTGTCTTCATTAAAATCACTTTATTTTTTATGGAATGGCTCTTGCAAATTTTATTATATCTTTTATTCTTAATTTCAGAATGTTGTCATAAACACATACTACTACTAATTGATATGCACAGTGTATTTCTAATTTAATTCCTATTGAATGTTTGGTTTTTATGTGTTCTTGGGAAGCACTTTGGAACACTGATTTGTATTTCGCTATACAACTAAACTTTATTAATATTAACAGTAATACGTTAATGTCAAATGTCAAAATCCGGTACATCTTGTGCCTCACATCAAACCTTTGATGTGAGGCACATCAGCGCCTTTATTACAAATATATTCTGTCCTGAGAATTAAAAACCTATGTGGTTGAGTGGCATGCAGCGCAGTGGTGACATTTCCACAACTTCTAATAGTTGTCCAGTCAGCTTCTGTCAACAACCCAGAACATAATGAACAAATTATTGAAAGAAAAATGCTTGTGTCTTTGGCTGTGTTGGAACTGTCCACTGATTCACTCCACAACACCGAGGACTCACTAGGGAGTAAGTGCTGAAAGCTGTTGGTACATTTTGGACACTACTTGCTGCTATATAATTATGCGCCAGCTGCTGATCATTATCTCTGTCAGTAAAACAAAGTGCAGAACATTTGCACCAAATTTAGGGTCACTGAAACAGCCCTCCTTCTTCTTCTTTTTTCTTCCTCTCCTTCTTCTTCTTCTTGCTGCTCCCTTCTGGGATCACCAGGAGATCATCTGATTTCATCTCACCATACTCCTTGCTTCCTCTTCTATCACACCAGCCTTCTGCAAGTCCTGCACTACATCCATGAATCGTCTCTCTGTTCTCCCTCTTTTCCCTCTTACCTGGGAGCTTCTTATTCAACATCCTCTTCTGCAAATATATCCCTCTTCTGCATGTGTCCAAATCATCTGAGCCTCCAAAGCACTCAACTTGTGTTGTCACTCTGATGTACTTAATTCTAATAATGTCAATGCTCCCAGAGAAAAAGTTGGCATCTTTGCCTCTGCCACCTCCAGCTCAGTCCCTTGTCTTTTTGTGAGTGGTACCATTTCCAAAGCATGCATCATATTAGGTCCTACTACCATCTTGTGAACCTTCTTTTTCGTTTTTGCTGCTATCTTTCTGTCACAAACCACCCCTGACACCAGGGCTCTTCAACTGGTGGGGGAGGTTGTCACATGTTGCAGGAGCTTTCCTCTCTTCAGGAACTCTCTCTGCAGGAGGGGGAGATACAGGAGAGGTGGAGGAAGATCTCAGCCTGGGCGTCTATTGTCTTGTGTAGTCTGGAAGATGAGTGGATGATGGGGTGGGTGCAGTTTTCTCTGTGGTGGGGTCGGGTGGGCTGTCCCGGGCTCTGTGGGGCCCGGCGGCACTGCTGCACTGGGCCCCGGTCCGGATGGGCCTGGGCCCCCCTTTCCCTGGTGGGTTGCAGAGTATGGGGGTGCCTACTGGGGTCAGCGGGGGAGCTGGCCCCAGGGAGGGGTCTCTTGCCCCTCCCTTCCTTCCCTCCCCATCTCCAGCTGCCTCCCTCTTCCCGCTCCACCACAATCACCCACACATGCAGGGCCTTGGGGTAAGGGTGTGTCACCAGGGTGCAGAGGAGGCATCCCCCCCCTCTGTCCCCTTCTGGCTGCCTCTGCCTCAATTTTATCTCACAACTTAGACATTCACATTACTCACACTCTCATTACACATACATATAGGATCTTGGGGATGGGCACGCTACACGGACTCCAAATTACCATCAGGGTGTACACCTCACCCCTGGCGTCGTTGCCCACCTCTCAATTTTAAATACACGTAGACATTGAGGGCTAAACGGCATCTTTCTTCGCCTTTAGACATTAATTCTGATGGCAAAAGAGCCAAACGGGACAGGCAAAAAAATAAAAAAATAAAAACACCCCTGACCCCCTCATCTCACATCACCCCACCCTCCTTTCCTCACCTTTCTTTGGATGGTTGACCCAGGTTTTAAAACTCATCCACCTTCACTCTAGTGCAGGGGTGGGCAATTCCAGGCCCCGAGGGCCGGTGTCCCTGCAGGTTTTAGATCTCACCTTGGGTCAACACATCTGAATCACATGATTAGTTCGTTACCAGGCCTCTGGAGAACATCAGGATGTGTTGAGGAGCTAATTTAGCCATTTAAATTAGCTGTGTTGGTTCAAGGACACATGTAAAACCTGCAGGGACACCGGCCCTCGGTGCCCACCCCTGCTCTAGTGCTTACCTCCACCTGCTCCCTACTCTTACTACAGATATCATCTGCAAACATCATAGTCCAGGGAGACTCCTGCCTAACCTCATCTCTCAGCCTCCATCACTCCTACACCCCTCACCAGTGTCTTGCTGTGCTCAGACAGGTCCTGCACCACCCTCACATACTTCTCTGTCACTCCTTCCTCATGCAGTACCATAGTTCCTCTGTTGCTATCCTATCATTTGCTTTCTCTAGACACAGTGCAGCTCCTTCTGACCTTCTCCATCAACACTCTTTTTTTAGTTTTCTCTGTAGTATTGTAGATGTACTTACCTTACAATATAAAGCACCCTGAGGCAACTTTTGTTGTGATTCGGCACTATATAAATAATATTGAATTGAATCGAATTTAATTGAACTCTTGCAAACCAAACATCGCAATTGTAATGTACTTTTTCAGCATGAAGCCATACTGCTGCTTGCTGACCATCACCTCTATTCTTAAACTACCTTCAGCAACTCTTTCTCACAGCTTCATGCTATGTCTCATCAGCTGTGTTCCTCTGTATCTGCTACAGCTCTGCACATCGCCCTCATTATTGAAAATCAGTACTGATACACTTCTCCATTCCTCAGGCATCCTCTCACCCTCCAAAACTGTGTTAAACAGTCTGGTCAAAAAGCTCATTTCCTCTGAGACATCTCCATACCTCCAGAAGTGTGTCAGCTGCCTTTCCACTCTTCATCCTCTGTATAGCTGCTCTCACTTCCTCCTTACTAATCCTCTGCACTTCTGAATCGCTAACTATCCTCCATCTGTCCTCCTTTCTCTCTCATTTTCTTCATTCATCAGCTGCTCAAAGTATTCCCTCCACCTTCTCAGTAGACTTGCTCCACTTGTTAGTACATTTCCATCTCTTTCCTTAACCACTCTAACCTGCTGCATATCTTCCCAGCTCAATTTCTCTGCATAGTCAAGTGTCCAGCCTTACATACTTTTCATTTGCCACCTCTCTCATTGCTGTATGCCTAGTCTCTCAGTACTCACTCCTGTCTACTTTCTTCATCTTCCTATCCTACTTTTTCTTTGTTAACGTCTTCCTTTGAGTACTTTCCTGTACTTCCTCATTCCACCACCAAGTCTCCTTGACTTCTTTCTTTTGTCCAGGGTACCAATAAATATTTTGTTGGCAGTTTCCCTCACCCAGTCATCTGGTAACTCTTCCCTTCAACTCAGAGTCTGTCTCAGTTCCTTCTTGAAATCTGTGCAACATTCATTGTTATTTAACTTCCACCATTTAATTCTTGGCTCTGCCTTCACTCGCTTCCTCTTCTTGATTTTCAAATTCATCCTTCAAAACTGCCATCCCATCCTTCTGTTTTTGGAAAGATGTATGTTGTTATTGACATTGGATCCATATCCACCTACACAAAAACCATGGCAACTATAGCTGTAACTGTGCTATTATTGTGAATTCACATTCTAGTGTCACTGAACAGCTAATTTTTAAATATCATCACCGACTGATAATTAATTTTATTAAGGAGAGATAGCTGTATCCTGTGGAAGCTAAATTTGTCACCACAACTACTAAACTAAATGAATTAAATTTATTAAGTCAATCTTTTCATTTTTTCCGTGGTTACTCACAATTTTTACAACTCTCTGATTTCCAAAACGCCCCCAGACTGCTATTATGAAAGAGACTTTGGTAAAGCTGTTGAGGGTAATACTTTGTGCAATTTTAATGCTGAAACTTCACAGCTGGTGTTATTGGTTTGTGAAAATTTGTGGTTGCAGTTATGTGAGAAAAGTTTTCACAGCATTCAATACAGCATGGCAGCAACTAAGCATATCGATACTCCTTCCATAGGAATTAAGGATGTAAGTGTAGCTGCCAGATGCTGCACTTGATTAACTGATCATCAGCAACTCCACAACTCTCGACTGTCTCTATAAAAGCAGAGGTTCGGACAGTTTGCTTGTGTGGAACATTCAGGTGTTTTAACTCAATGCCACATTCTTCCCAGGAGTGGACGCCCCAGCAAATTCAGACTGTGCAATGCTCAGAGAAATTACAAAAACAAAAACAAACAGTAATGCAAAAAGTGCATTATCTCAGACTCCACAGGCCTCAGTTAACATGTTAAACATTAAAGTTCATGAGAGTAAAATTTGAAAAAAAAAAATGAACAAGTCTTGGTTGTTTGGAAGGACTGCAGGAAAAAAGTAAATAGCCACAAACGTCAGTGAAATGGAGTTCTCCACTGCAATGTGAGAGACTGTTGCTAACATTACTGAATCATGTGGTGCACTTAGGTTTTCACACGACTGCATAAAATCCTGTGATAACTTTCTTTTTCACACGACTGCATTTAAAGTGACATTTCTTATGTCGTACTTGAGAGTAAATAGTCTTTTCTTGTATCATCCATGGTGACCGTGTTTTCATGTGCCATAAAGTAATTAACACCTTACAGTAAAGCAAAATAAAATAAATAAATAAAACTATGAGCAGCAAACCAAAAAAAGTTAAGAAAGAAAGCTGCTGTGTGAGCTGGTTTTATGGCTCTTTACTGCATGTGGGATGTATAACGTGTAAATGTAGGGCCTTGCATTATAATAAAGCACAAACTGAGGCCACAGTAAATGTTGTCATATGGCTCCTGTTAAGCAGAGATTTTAAGCTCTGAATATAGGTAAAGAAAAATAATCTAGAGGACTTGAATGATTCATTAGAAAACACAAATATAAAGACCAACAATGACACATTTCATTATTTATTATTATTTAGTACTTTGGACAGCAAATTTACAACAGGCTGTCAACTAAGCGACGCACTACAAAAAGCTCACCGCAAGCTTTATTGACGGAAAGTTGTTCACTGGCAGGACGCGGCGTTGACGCATCCTGCCAGAGCCAGCTCAGCACAACTGAGAAACTCAAACAAGAGGAAAATTACAAACGGCAGTACACATAATGAGAGCACGAGCAAATTAGCAGCAAGTTCATTAAAATTTTCAGTTGTTCAATAGACCCTAAAGTTTGTGGTTTGTATGAGTTGAGCCAACACAAAAGCCAAATAAACTGCACATTTAGCCCCATTAAAATGTTTACTAAGATAAAAGTGCAGAGGTATGACCAAGAAGGTATGTATTACTGTTTAAATATGTTTCAGCCAATGAGACAATGGGCTTTTCTGCCAGGGTTAGTGGCCTAATGATGCCCATTTGCTTGGATTTTTATAAAATGATAAGATTTGCCAGAAGGTAGTTTAGAATTTAAAAACCAGTAATTTCAAAAGTAGGAACTGTGGCCCTTTGTTGTCCGTTTAATCAAAAAGTCACAAGCTGATGCTGAGCTGTGTGTAAATTCGCTATGCAACAGTTTAATCTTAAAGGAAAAAATATATTAATTTGTTTTCTGTGAGAAAAATGTAACTTGATATTGGTATTGCTGTCATATCTGAGCCTTTAATGCACAGTATGAGGCCAAACCGAACATCCTCAGGCCCTGTGGATGAAAGAAACATGGTGCGTACTTTCATATGCACAAAGTCTCTTTATCCCCCATCAGGCCAGGGGCTGATTTGCAAAACTGGAAATTGACATTTACAGCAATTTAGTGCGTAACCTCATAACAATGACTAAGTGGCAATGATATTGTAAACATTTTAACTGCAACTTTACTAAATTACTGTCACATTAGTCGCCTACAAGGCAGAGCCTCTTCAGCCAAAGTGCCACGGTTGGCAGCACTCAGAAAATGGTGCTGGCAGTGTTTTACATACAGCCTGGCCCCAGTACAGAAACATCTAAAGAGGAGTTGTTAAATATACACACGCAATGACCCTATCCAGAGATGTTATAAGAGAAACACATGACGACTAAAGAATCCTAAATTTAAATCTATGGAAAGATATATTTCTCTGAGGGAGGGAAAATTCCTTTAAATCTTAATTTACAACAAAATCTGCAAACTTTAGGAGTTTGGAGGGTTGATTTTTTTTCTTATAGCATTTATTGGTCTATAGATGTGGTTTTTTATCATAGTAATGAAAGAACTTAAACTCGGTGTAGATGGCACTTCAAACTGCCTAGATAAGTGACTGGAAGCATTTCAGTATGGAAGATGAAGGGCCTTGCTCCATTCTTTAGTAATATCAGTGGCCCACAGCTCATCTAGAAGACATGTGCTAATACATTATACCTAGTTTGCTTAATCTACTGTACACATTTTCTGTTGTACAGTGGATTATGTACTGGACTTTCATAGTCTGTGATAAGTCTCTGCTGGGTGATAGCGGCACAGAGGTAAGAAATCAGACAACATTACATTTCTATTTCCAGTTCAGCTGCGTCCCTTTGTGCTGCGCTGACTTAACCGACTGTCTACTGCACAGCTGAGAGTGCTAATAGTGTATAATATAGTTACATATTTATCTAACTAAAGTAACATTTATGTAATTTATTGTACATTGTGAAATTTAAAATCCGCTAAGTTAAATAACTAAGTTACATTTTTTTGCGATCATTTCAGCTTTCCCTTTTTAAAAATCCAATATCATTATATCTGCATTGCAAATTAAAGATCATTTAAACACGATTTAATATTGCTGCATCAAAATAAATGAATACAATAAAATAAACACGGAGCTGTGCACTTCCAGACACCAGAAACTTACAAAGAGCTTTGCTGGGTATGACCTCATTGCCTTTCATTTTTAATTTCAAAAGATATTTTAGATGGCGCTAATGTGAGTAGAAACTGGGGGGAGCATACCGAAGCTTTACTGCTTTATTCTCCATATCCTCCTCTTGCTGTCTGCCAATTCATTCTCAGCAATAAGAAAAACACACTCTCACGCAGCTGTTCCATGCAGCGTTTGGAGCATTTCGCGTGTCATTTTCTTCCTATGACATATGCATTCCTGTGGTTAAGCATTCGACAGGCTCCCTGTGAACAGTTACTGGAATTTGCACATGAAAAAAATGTTTTTGAGGCTTTCCCATTTCATATATTCTTATGAGGCTTAGACCTCTGTTCACCTACACAATGTTTAAATAGTCTTTGTGTGGTTGCAAGTTTGGGCGTGAGTCCAGCAGAATGATGAAACACAGATCGAGATGAGGAGGGCCAATACAATCAAAGTAAAATATGATGCTATCTATAGATGCTATACATCCTGGAAACATAGGAATTAAAGAGGCACTGTATGTAAAAGGAGCAGTCTTTTTTCCAGTCCTTGGGGAGGCTGCAGTCTCTGTGTTATCAACAAGACATCGAGTCTGTAGAATATCATTAGTCCAAAAAGCTTAGCTGCAAAGAGGAGCCCTGCTGTTTCTTGCTATCACATCATCAGAACAAGTGGTGATAGAACAAAAGAGGAATATGAGAAGAGAAAATCTCAGAGAGGGACGAAACACAGGGATGAACTCACAGACATGTGAAGCCTGAATGAGGTTTCTGCAAATGTGAGACAAAAGGAAGGGACGAGATTTTTAAAGATCCTTTTTCCTGAGAACTGCTCTTAACAGCAGGGCCACAGTGAGACACCATCTTATTTCACCCTCCTGTAAAGTGATGAACACAGCATTTCCCTGCAGCCTTATCTCCAGCGACGCTTTAACACACCGCATGCAGCTCCAGTTCAGTATCAGCAAGCATACAACCAGAGAAATGTGACAGCGCTCCATTATCACACAAACCATAGGTAATGTGTTTAAACACTGCCGCTGCTTTTGTGTTGATTGCTTCCTGTTTTATCTGCGCAATATGTCATCAAATTCCCAGATGTCAGTTAAACTTATGCAAAGGCTTAATGCGCTCAGTTTATACACATACACAGGTCTGGTAACCCCTCACCTCTCAGACAGGAGCTGATAGCAGAGAGGCTTATTCATTTATCAGCTGAGGGAAAGTGGGAAAAAAAAACATGATATCAGTTTGCATAAAGATTGCAAAGCCTTATGGGAAAGCCACTCACCAAAGAGGCACATCTGCGATAATCTAAATCAAAACTTAGTGGTGCAGTCAACAAGTTTCAAGCTTGGTTTATTTTTACAGAAAGCAGATGCAAAAGTAAACTTTTGGCTCCTAACAGATTTTAAATTCTTTATTTCTTTAAAAAAATGACAAATCGCCATCAGGCGCAGGCTAAGAAGAGAAAACAGAAAAAATAAAAGGCGACGTGGTCTGTTTCACATTTTTGATAAAGTGCCACTCTGTTATAACACGTTGTGTTCAGGGGGCTGCATCGCATTTTCCTGATAGGTGTAATGAAATCTCAAAGAACATCTCTCTGAGTTTGTTTCAAGAGTTTATTTATCAGGACGACACTGGCTCAGCAGTCTCTCACAGTTTCCCAGCACAGCCAGCACTCTGATTTCTGTTGCGCACAGAGCAGCTCTGATGGAGCTCTTATGAGGGGGCTGCTCGTTGAGGGAGTGGGAAACATTATTAATTTATTTTCCTCTAACTACATTTTCCCAGTCAGTCCGGGAACTGGTGACTCTCCAATCATAAGCCTGATCTTTAACCTCTGCAGACGGCTGTTCAGTTCTTCTGTACGTGTGCTGAATTGCATTTAACGTAAAATAGTCCATTAATATTTTTAGCCCAGCTTGTATTTTTGCAGTATCCTCTCCCGCGGGCTACATACTTGTACAACGCAAGAAAAAATCTGTGAAAAATAGAGGGTGCTCACCTCCTTCTGCTGATAAAATATATTTAGCATTTAGATATTAATAATTAAACTGATTAACCCACTATGATTAATATCAAATGGTGATGGTTTCATTATACTGTAAATGAGTTCTGTGGTCTTTAATTAATGATGCTGTTGAACTTTTTTGTCATATATCTTTAGTTTTGTGGAAGACCAAAACTGCCACACACACACACTCGTTTTCATATCTTAGTGAGGACATCTCATTGACATAATGCTTTCCCTAACCCTAACCATCAAAAACAAATGCCTAATCCTAACCTTCAGCCTAAACCTAACATTAACCTAATTGTAACCCTGACACTAAAACCACATTTTGAGCCTCAAAAATGCCTTCAAACTCGTAGGGAGAGGCATTTTGTCCCCATAATGACTGTTGGTCCCCACAAATATACTAGCATGCCAATTTTCTGTCCTCACAAAGATGTCTAAAGATATACACAGACACACACTCATTTATATGAATAGTCTACTGAAGAGGTTAAAAATACAAAGAAAAATAGCGATATGTTTGCTTTCTTTATAAACATGATGTAATAAATGTTTTGTTTTGTTTTTAAACTACGTGTATTAATTCCCCAGTGTTTTCATCTCAAATTAATTTTTTTAAATGCAATTCTTTAATACAAAAAATATTTGTGCTGTCAGCGTTCATCTCGTTAAAATGACATTAACACCATAACTGTATTAACACGGCAAATCTCAGTTAGCGAGTTAATGCGGATTGCCCCGTGCGTGGGGCTGGACGGTGCTAACGCGTTAACGAGTTAACTGTGCTAACGCGTTGACGCCGTGCAGCCCCATGCACAGGGCGATCTGCGCTAACTCGCTAACAGAGATTTGCTGCATTAATGCGGTTATGGCGTTCGTGTCATTTTAACAAGATTAACGCTGACCGCACTAAAAAATATATATTGACACACAAATACAAATAGCAACAGTGACCAATTTCAAAACATTATATGTGCACTCACCTTCTGTATTTATGCAAATAAAATGAATAGATGAAATTAGCACCTTTCTGCTGTAAGCCTGGTGTCTATTACTACTACTACTACTTCTACTACTTCCGGCGCCTCCCATGTGCGGCAGCCTGTTACAGCAGCTCTGCTCATTCTGAGTTTCTTTCCTTCTTATCTTTTTTCTTCTCGTAATTTTTATAACTAACGTATTAGTAATTAGACTCTGCAACCATGGTTTTTTTTTAAACAAATTTCCCACCTGTGGGACTAATAAAGGCCATCTTATCTTATCAAATAAACCTGACCCCATAGCACACTTTAAATGAAAGGCCCCATGTTTGCATAAAGAAAAACAAAGAAAATAAAATGGGAAATGGTGAAGGGGTGATTGGTCAGACATTAAAAAATACAGGCTTTAAAAATGAGTGAATCAATTTTAAAAATACAAAAAAAATAATAAAAGGTAATGCATAAAGACAGAAAATCTATTTATATTGCATCTTCTAAAATTTTTAGTACACACATTAAGTTTGTTTTATGCCTTTTTTCTGTGTGTTTGAGGATTGAGGATTTTGGCAGATTTGGTCCTCCATACCTCTCAACCCCAGACTTTAGGGAGGACAACGGGCTCATTTCACAACATTGCTTCAGCGCTTACACACAGTGTAGACATGCTGTATTGCCTGCTGAGGTGGATTTTGAAAAGACAATACAGGAAAGTAGACAGCCCAATCCATTACAAGGCCTCTAGAATTACATTTTCCTGAGATACAGTGGAGCTTTGGGAGATTCAATACGCTGTGTTCCTGTGGATGGAAACAGTTTGGCCCAGGTTGGCTAATTCTCAGAGACTATGTACTTACTCACAGCAAAAACAGTGCAATACACAGAAGGAGTATTTTGTGATAAACAGGGGGAATTTTCGTATCTTAAATTTATTGGACAGGCGCTCATCCATAACCACGCAGCCTCGAAACATCTGGCTGTATAACCTCTAACACAGCTGATGAGCGAGTTTTAACCTCTAGCCCTTTTCTTACACTGACACAGTGCCGCAGTTTTTTTTATGTCAGCGGATTGTACAAATAAAGCCAGAGCTGTACGCCTTTTGTTCAGCGTTTCAGTTACAGAGAGAAAAACAGAGGAAAGAGGAAAAGCGAATTCGGGAACAGATGGTTCCCCTTGAGAATGGCTGAAGGGTGGGATTCAAATTAAAACAAAATGAATTATATGAGGTGTTTTTGATTGAATCGTGCCCTAGCGACTCTTATCAAGGGAAAGTGGTGAAAAAATAATGTTGTGAAATGAAGAGCTGTTTTGTCAATAGATGTGCCGATATTTTGATTTATGAGTCCCCTGGGGGACTCGGGGGGCCAGCGAGCTCTTTAGCATTTCAGAGGTGACAAAATTGCAGCGAGTCATCGCAGAGTGGAGTCGTCACAGCAGCTCATTTGCTTGAGATCAGCAAGAAGAAATACGATGGTCTGAAGCTGTAAGTGAATCCATCCAAACATGTTGAAACTAATTTGAATATATAGAGTATAGCACTGAAGAAGAAAGCTACTATTCCAAATCAGTGGTCTTGAGAGACACCTTATGAATGAGGTGCATGTAAAAGTGTCACAGATTGTAAATATCTGAAGCAAAAACTACAACTGCTGTAAAGCTGACTGCCTTCAAGGTAGTCTTCTTATCCATCCAACACTGGGCCTCCACCTTAAACAGGAATATCATGTTGGAATAAGCCAGCAAAGTCTCAAGGAGCCACATGGAACAAGTATTGTGGTCATAGATAATTGTGTTGGGCTGGTTGTGCAGTTTCCATTGAACTTTCCTATTAGATGTTTCAAGACGTTACAGTAGAAAGCATGAACCTGGGACATGCTCCCAGTCAGACTCCTGAAAGGGTGCACATCCTTTGGTCAGACAGTGCAGGCTTTTCCACTGAAAAGTGATATTTAGGCTTTGTGTTGTGGCTGGAGGACCAATTCTTGTCAGCAGTGATGATCCCTAAAATGAAAGCTGGTCTGTTCGATGCACACCTGGAAGTGATTAGAGCGGGACTTTCGGGAGCAATCTGAGCATAGTAGAATTACTGAGAGCACTGATACACAACTAGAAGGGGAGCCAAACATGAATCGGGTATGGGTTTTGGGTTTTGATTGCATCTTCTAGGTTTCCTTGATGCAGCCAATTACGCTGTTGAAACAAGACTCAGGATCTTTATGTGGTACACCCAGTCTTTGAGCTAAATGCTAATGACAGTATCTTCAGTGGGCCAAAGCTTGTGAGCAAGTTCAACCAGGCAATCTAATCTGCACTGAGTCATACAGGCTAACATGCCTCCCTCTCCTCATGTCATATACCAAACAACACCCGCACAATTTATACTTCAGAATTCCCCATCTCTCCCACTAACAGCTGCCAGCGCAGCTGCATTATTGCCTGCTGCTTAACCTCTCCACCACCCCAGCATCCACCTCTAGACTACCCAGTTTACAATCATTGGGCACTACATTAATTACATATTGCTAGTAGTGGGTTGGCCCTCCTTTTTCATTCAGAACTGTCTTCATTCTTTGTGGAACGGATTCACGAGGATCCGGATACATTCTTTCTTCTGAGATATAATATCAAACAGACAGCCTAAGCCATATTGGGATGATAGCATCACACAGTTGCTGAAGATTAGTCTGCTGTACATCCATGATGCAATTCTCCCATGCCACCACATGCTCTGTTGCAGAGGTGGGGGAACTCCAGGCCTCAAGGGCCGGTGTCCTGCAGGTTTTAGATGTGTCCTTGAGCCAACACAGCTGATTTAAATGGCTAAATTACCTCCTCAACATGTCTTGAAGTTCTCCAGAGGCCTGGAGAGGTGTGTTGGCCCAGGGTGATATCTAAAACCTGCAGGAGGCCTAGAGTTTCCCACCCCTGCTCTATTGGATTGAGATGTGATGGCTGTGGAGGCCATTTAAGTGCAATGATACTACCATATTCAGTGAACTTGTTTGAAATTATTTAAGCATTGTGATATGCCACTTTATCCTGCTGGAATCATCCATTAAAGGATGGACATGGTCAGCAATAAAACTCAGGTAGACCGTATTGTTTAAATCACGCCTGCTTAGTACTGAGAGTCCCAAAGTGGGCCAAAGTGGTATGCCCCACACTTATCTATCATCTATTGTCCAATTTCAGAGATGCTCTTCTGCATACCTTGGTTGTAGTGAGTAACATACAGTTTCTGTTAAATCACCTCAAAGCACCCTAGCCATTCACCTTAAACCCCTGACATCATCAAGGCATCATCGGCCAAAGCAGCTCACTGGATATTTTCAGATCATTCTCAGTAAACCTCAGAGATGGTTGTGTTGGAAAATTCCAGTAGATCTGCAGTTTCTGAAATACTCACACCAGCCCGTCTGGCACCAATAACCGTGCCATAGTCTAATTCCCTTAAATCACTTTTCTTCCATCTCTGATGCTCAGTTTGAACTTCAACAGGTTGTCATTTTCTACCGGCAGTCATTGATTTACTGTGATGTGAGTATTTGATTAGTTATTTGCATTAACAAGCAGTCTAACAGGTGTACCTAATAAAGTCTCCATAGGGTGTATATATGTAACATGTTTGAAGTGGGGTGATGATGGCGTCTAAATGCCAAATTGTAACAGCAATCTGCAGCAATAAATCAATCAAACCTGAATTGTCTGACACAACTGCACAAGGTTTAACATCTTAGCATGTTAACAAATTGAACACTGCTGAATGGAAATTAGTTTCTGGACATTTGACTATAAATGGAAATACCAGCCAAAGTGATCAGATCTCATCGTGAGGAGAATATGGATGCCTGGACCAAGTTTTGTGACACACCAGTCAGTAATTATGGGCAGGTGCCAAATAGATAAACCCTATTGTTACATTTAAAGACTACGCTGATCAAGATAGACCCTCTCATTTTTAAGAAAACTGAGGACAAGGATTGCCTGTCCAATCAATATTATATAATTACTGTATACATAATATTTCAGTGTGTGGTGAGCCAGTTTGCTGTCAGAAAAAAGACACATAAATCTATCTTGTGGTTTTAAAGTGCTGAAGTTTGTTTTGTGTCCAAACTTGTCAGGCTTTCACAGGTCTTTAGCGAAATAGCAACCAAATGTTTTTACCAACTTTTTAATCATTCACTCGGCAGAGCATCTGTCATTATTCGTGTCAGGCATCGTTGGTGAGTGTAGCTTTATGGCCTTTAATTGGCTACTGTTGTCTCGGGGTTAACAAGCTGTGGTTGTGGTAACGGCCACAGGTACCCCCAGCTGACGTGATGTGCTTAATGCTCAACAGCTGCTGAAAGTAGTTACAGATTTGAAGCATAACCAAGCTTGATCTACAACTGAATGGGTTTCTCACCAGGGGAAGACTTTGTGGTGACTAGTTGTAGGTCAGCTGTTTTCTTTTTTTCTCTCTGTTTGGCTTATCCACATTTGTTGAGAAATGTTTGACCACCAACAGACAAAGCAGTTTCCAAAACAAATTTTTTACTATGAACACACAGAGCGATGTGAGGATCCCACTGGTCTCTTGTTTTATCACCACCTTTTTAATATATTCACTTTTGTTCCAACTTTGGAGAAAAATAACTTGGTTTGGGTTTTCACTATTCACGTTTTATGCTGTAAGAGCACTGGTTGTTGTAAAATTGGTCCAATTCAACCACAAAGAATAGAGTGTGGATTCTAACACCTGACATATTACATGGAGCAATTTCATTAAGTGCTTATCCCAAAAGCTTTCACTCCTTTTGCCACATTGTCTCAGGAGCCTGAAGTCTTTGCTAACTGTTGTTTTCATAGCCTAAAATTAGCTGTTAGCTAATAAACACATAATAAACAGAAGAAGCGTTAGCTGAATTCATGCAATTACCAACAAGTTCACAGAGAAATGTGATGTTTGTCTTATTCCATCTGTGAGGAAACTTCATACTAACTCTACATTCATTTTATTAGAATGTGTGGCAGATTTATTTACAATGCATGCCCAACCATAAACATACTATGGTTGGACGTCTTCATACTAATGGTACAGGTAGTTTACTCTATTCTGCATCTCCTGTTTGAATCTCATGACATCTTAAAGGAGAAAAAAGTGATACATGAATACGTTTTCCTGTCAATTTAGCATTTCTCTGAAATTGCAGTCCAGCTACTTAACCCAGACACATGAACTCACTCGGGAAGACAAATCCACTGTTTAGATCAGAGTGATTCAATTTTTGTATGTGCTCAAAAAGTATTCAGAACTGGCACAAGCAGGTAAATTAGGATAAAATTAAATCTTGAGTGATTCAATAGACACTGTGACTTTTCAGTGTTATCAGGATGGCGGATTTCCAGTGCATATCCTTTTTAAATGTTATCACCATATTAAAAGGCTATTATCAGTTGTTATAAGTTCCATACACATCTGCACCTTCTTTGCCTGCAAGGAGTTGTTATGGTCATCTGTGCCTTTGTTGTCTATCTTTCCCTCCTGTGTGTGAGTGTGTCCGTGAATGTGATTGGTTTGGATTGGTGATCTACCCTGTAACAATCTCTTCAAAAACTGAGGGCTCCCTAAGTGATTGACCAGTTGGGGAGCCAACTGGCTGTAACAAAGAGGGTGGTGCACCAAAAACTTGCTTGTGATTGCTTTGGTCATTAGCAGACGTGGTCACCCATAGTTTGCATGGAAGACACCTACTAATTTCAACCACTCAACATCTGCCCACCAAGCAGCAGTGAAGTGTGACACAAACCAGAAATGAAGACTGTTTGCCCTCAAAGTCAAAACTCTGCTTTACCGCTGCAACCAATGTGTTTAAAAGGTTCACCTTTTACTTTGAAGGCAAATAGTCTCTGTTTCCTGTGTGCTTTTGTCACTTTTTCACAGTGTCACTCCTAGTTGGTGAGAAGTTGGCGATGTTTGCAGATCAGTGGGCTAACATAGCAATCGGCTAGCACCAAGCAATTACAAGGTGGCTTTCGTTGGAGCATGGTAGATCTCTTTGAAACTACTGTCACCTACAGGTGAGGAGGTGACAGTAGCTAATCCTGGGTCTCCTGTACACTTACCAGCTAGCGTCTCCATTTAATGTCCTCTCCAACTCTCCAACAACTTCCTTCATTTGGATAATAATAAATACATTTCTGTAAATAACCTCCTAACCTGATTCAAGTGTGATGAACCAGAATCTTCTTTTTGCAGTTCAAATATAACAGCAGGTTGTTACCACACAATTTTGTCCTGCTGAACCAGCTCGTTCTCATTCCCACGGTGTCAGCCAATGTTTTGTCACAGCTTCTGCACATGGCGTACTTTGGTAACAGAGTGTGATGCTCTGGGTTTTTCCAGTAGTGAAACAGGTCTATCACTCCTGACACCTTATTTACTGGTGTAAAGGTAGATTTTTAACCCGATTTCTACACCTAACCAAGTACCTTTAAGTGCCTATGCATAAACAGTGAGGGAACAATACTAAAGCCTCAGAATTTAGGCTTTGTAGAGTTTTTAAACTGGACCAGTATCTTAACAGTCACCAAAGGACACTGTTAGGTTTTTGTATTGTGATTGCCATTTATGCTTAGAAATATTTAACCATGTATGCTTAGAGGTGTATAATCAATTGTGTAGTGATAGGATGTGTGATCTTCAGTAGGCTGTAAAAGGCTTTGTGTGCCTTCCAGAGCATTCTGGTGTTCATGTTCACCCCCCACATTCCAGGAACAGGGGAGAGGTCGTACCTCGTTTTATTGTTTTATGGTAGGATAAACGTGTTTTAGTCTAAGTGCCTTTTGTTTAGATGGATGGCTTGACCCTAGACACACACACACACACACACACACACACACACACACACACACACACACACACACACACACACAAGGTATTCTTTGTTCACATGCATACCTATGTAAGATGTCATATGTTAATGAACCTGTGCATATTCATGTAACCACAATAAAAGAGCAGTGTTACGGGAGAGCGGACGAGAGCAACTGGGGTCAAGCGAAGGAACGGCGTTTGTCCGGTTCTCTCACGTGCACGTAAAACATAAAGAACTTGACTACTCGTGTCTTGCTTGCTGTGTAATTAAATTGTCTTCAACGTTCCAGCGAATAGGTTCAAGCTACAAACCTATCAGACACCATGAGCACAGTGATGAGTAGGCTTTCTGTGACAACCTGGGATGAGAACGTACTAGTGGTCTTTGTGTTTCCTGGTTAAAACTGTTACAAATTCTGAAAGTTGAAGACACGGTAAAGGTTTAATCCACTAGTCTCTAATGTGTTTGAGACACATGACCTTTACATCTGTCACATAAAAGGTTTCTTTTATTTTCTGGGGCCAATTTGGGTTTAGTAGCACCAAAACTACTTGGTTACCTGGTTAGGTGCTTTATGATAAAATACATCTTTGATAACACAAAGAACATCCTACAAAGCTATGTTTGTTAGCCTATTATGACATCAGCACCAAAAATATAATGTGCAATTCTTGGCACGGCACCAAGATATCTGCATAAACTGTGTTCCTCCCTGTTTATGACTAGTATATGCTGGACGGTAGACAAGGGTGTGCATGGGATGAGATATTTTCTGTAACTATTTTCTGTAACCAAAAGGTAACATAAAAACCACTTTAAGTCTCGCTTTTTCAAAACTCTGCCACTCCGTGATGGATGAATATTACGGGTAATTTTTTTTCCCCATGAAATAGCATTTCAAATCAAACTCCTTGAAAGACCAGTAATAAAACACATCTCACTAAATGTGCCTGTGGTTGAAAGACGTGTGTAAATGGTGGTCGAGCATCACGCTGTGCTTAGAGCTGGGAGATTTTCCAAACCCAGCGGAGAGCTCATGTGCAGAAATGAAGGCGACGGGAGTTGTGGTGGAGTTGGCGGGGAAGGGTGGGGGTATGAGAGACACCATTTCCTGTGTTTCTAACCAGTACCAAAGCCCTGAGCCTGTCAAAGTGACAGCTCCATTGACAGCCCACTAGTGACACATTGAACCGGAGCGAATAATAACAGAGACTCAAACTGAAAAATAGGCTACTGCAGTTGTCCTTTGTCAGTGACACCATTAAAATTCTGAGGAAAATAGCTGGCTGAAAGCCTTGTGAGCAATTACTTCTGTGGATGAACTGTAAGGGAAGTGAAAGTGCTAACCTGGTCTAGATCTGTACAGATCAACAGCTCAGTTCAGTTATTGTCATTTCTTATATACTTCATAATGCTGGGGTGCAGTGATTTCCACAAGAAAGACACGGAGGGAATAAAATCCATATAATGGTGTCTAAAATCCCCCTGTAAAAATCTCTGTGTCCATTTTTCACTCCAGCATGTATGTTTTTCTCCCTCTCTCATTCGGCTCATATCATCTCTGCAGTGGAATTCCAGCAGACTCTGGCCACAGGTTATTTGTCATCCCTCATTTCTCCTTTGATCCCAGGGCTTTCCGAGGCTCAGGCAATTCAAGCCATCGCCGTCACCCTTTTGTAATTAATAACAGGCTTCCTTCAGGGGAATTCTACTCATTTGTTTTCTTTTTCCCCATAACTATCCAGCTGTGTCTGCACAAGACCCACAATAATCGTTTTTTGGCTGTTGCCGGTGCAGACCAGCGGGAAAATAAGCTTGAATTCAGCTTGAGAGGGAACGAGGGGGGTGGGGTGGCTGTTACATTTTTGTGCCAATGGGCAGGGAAGAATTGTTCTGTTTCTTTACGGGTCCACCTCGTACCTCAGATGAAGTCATTTTGTATTCAAATAATTGCTCTTGATCAGAAACAGGAGGGCTTTGATATTCTCTTCATCCAAAAATATGAAACTAATTATTATTTGGAATCAAGTAGTTGCTTAGTTGGAAAATTCAAAAGGATATTGCTTCCTGCAGGGATAAATACTCTGTTATTGTTCACTTATCTCTTCTGCCTATTAATCAGAAACAAGGTTTTAATCAGGAAGGAGGTATTAATCTGAAAAGAAATAAAGCTCAAAGAATACCAGGGGCCAGAAAAAATTAGCTGCAAGTGTTATGGTTGTTTTGTGGGAAGCACACCAGCTTATGTAAACCAGGGCTTTAGCTTTGTACATAGCATGCGGTGTTTAGCTGTTTCCAAGACTCTGGCTTTGGAGTGACGTGAGGAAAAATGGAGGAATAATTTTGTTTGTTTTTATACTCGAGTTAAGTGCTAAAGTATATTAGATGGTGAAGATAAGATCACAGTGAATGATTTGTAAACAATTTCTTCAGCTGAACTGGAGCCCGGACCATGTTCGACAGTTTTTTGGGTGCAAATGGGTTAAAAGACCACGAAGCACCCACAGCGCTCAGATTTGGACCTGAATCTGGATGCCAACAGAGCAAACAAACAGGAGCACAGCTGTTTGGAACAGGTTTTATCTCCTGAGTCTGGTTTCACTGGCCTGCTTAGGAGCTTTGACATGTTAGCAAACGCCTGAGAACAGAAACCTGTTTGATAATAGAAGAAAATATACTTTATTTTGTGATCTAAACCAGACCTGTTATACTCATTTCTATATCCACATTTTCATTCTTCGACTCTAATAACGTAGCTTTGTATGATTCACGGTTATATATATATATATTGTTTTTTTTATCTTATTCTGAACCTCTCTATAGGTCTATAGGTCCTAATCCACTTAACCCTTACATACTGTTCATATTTCTTCACAGTATGGTTTGGGTCCATTTTTACCTGGGCTGAGAGTTCTCTCATAAAAATGTCATTTTTGAACAAAAAGTCTATTTTGAATTTGTAAATTTAAACCTGAAGGGTCAAGACTTCCCTTTTACTTTTACTTTGCTTTTTAGTAATTTTCCTTGTTAAAACTTGTAACTGTGATTCAACATCGTGTCCATCTGGTTGCTAATAGTTCTTCTCTTTCACTAGCAAGCCAGGTTGCAACAGTGGGATATCCTCTGGTCTTGTTCAGTAGAACCATTTGGTGTTGCAGTCAGTGAAATCTAATGTTAACTGTAAATCTGATTAAGTAGCAGGAAACTGAATTTCATTGGAATGTATTTTTAAGCAGGCTACAAATGAAAAGACCACTCAAGGTTAGAGTTAGCATAAATTCTGTTTATTATTTGTTGTACAAAATACGAAACACGTGTTAAGGGTTAAAAGTCAGGTAAAACCAATTCATACAAAGTGTTGTATGACCCAGTGCAGAAGAAGCAAAAGTAGTCCAAGACTGCAAACCTCCACCAAGGCAGAAAATTCCCACTGCACCAAGCATGACATTCAGAAGGATGCATGGAGACACATTAGTTTGCAATATTTTATTTGCCAAATTCATCTTAATTTCAATTTACATGTTTTTGTGAAACCCTGATATAAACTGGTGATCTTCCTCAGAATGGACTCAGACTTTCACACCTGTAACAGCTAGGATCAGCTCCAGCCCCAGCAACCCTGAACTGCACAAAAGAAGAAGAAAAAAGGTGGATTGACAGATGTATTTTTGAAGATATGACACATTTTCAGTCTTACAAGAGCAAAGAATATTTCTAAAAATTTCAGGATCCACTACTCATTGGTTGTCTGTTAGTTTTGTTCTTTAAACTTCTTGAGCAATCCTTCTAAAAAAAAAAAAAAATCCCATGAGCTCCTTGGTGGAGGTTAAAAACACATTTCTCCACATGGCCAAACTCCAAAGGCTGCGTGAAAACCGTATGACTGCTTGTCATCACTGACACTAACAGCATACTCTGCAAACAGTCTATCCTTAAACACGTTGTTGATCTTACACTCAGATGTGTGTGTGAAAACTGAGAAGAAAAGCACAGGTGATGGAAATTTTGCAAATGATGGCTCAGTTCCTTTAAGTACCCCATTAAGTCATTCCACTGAGCCAGCATGTACAACCCACAACCCAAAAACCTGCTCCCCTGAATGGAGTACAGCCACTGTTACTGCAATTACAACTGAGAAACATGTCTAGATGTCTGCTTTGAAAATGATCTGTATCGAGAATCTGGAACTGCATCAGCAAAATGCACGGCTGTCATTTTTAATGCTTCTAAAGGTATCAATTACATGTGTGCTTGCCCTAGCTGTGACAGGTTAAAATGACTGTTTGGAGAAAAGGCTGATCACTCTGTGAAGAGTGTTTGTCAGCGGATGTCAGATTTGGAGTCTTTTAACACTGTCTGGGGAGTGCAAGAACACACACTTGGAACTTATTGAGTGTATAGATGCACTGAAGCATATTGGTCACAGTTTAAATCCAATAAAACGGCAACAAACCCATTCTCAAAACAAGTACTGTTCTCCACAGCAAATAAAACTTGAAATTTTTTGCTTTTTACTGCCTTTCAAACCTGCAGGGGATTCATGATTTGTATTCAAAAGATATATCTTGGCTCCTGAACATCATTACATTTACAAGATTTGATATAAAATCAAGCCCAGAAGTAAAGCAATAACTAAAAAAAGGGATCGCATGAATTGGGGCCTCCTCTACAAATAGAAAGGCTGCTGATGATCGGTGTCAAGAGACTGGAGGTTTGCAGAGCACTGAACGCACCGCAGCACAAAAACAAATGTCAGCAGCTAAACAATCACAGAGCAGCCTGCAGCAGACTTTTCAAATGAAATAACCAAAGAAAGCAAGGTTAGAGTTCTTGAACATCATTAGAAAAGATGCATAAGCAACAAAGAGGGGCAAACAGTGAACATTTCTTTCCACAGCCCAGATGATTAGAAGTACTGAAAGAGGGGAATTAGATACAAAAATAAGACAAATGTGATGTGGCAAATGTTCAGTCTGGCTTATCCAACTGTTTCTCAGCAAACACTGGTCTTTATTTACAGACTGCAGTAACTGAATCTCCATGTATCATATATATATATATATATACATATATATAGTTCTCAGATCAAGCCTCTGGCAATTTTAAAAATATAAAATGTTTCCGGAGCTGTTAGGAGATTTTATCGCTTAGAATATATTTCCACTGTAATAAAAAAACATTATTTTTGAATACTGTTGAATGCTTTGAATGCTTATGTCTGTGGATAAAAATATAAAAAATATATAAGCTATGGTACAGTCTTACAGTATAAAACTGTGTTTTTACAATGTGAGAGAGCATGCACCCCGTGTACCCAACACTGAAGTCTTTCAGAGGCCAGAGTTTGAGTCCCCCGGTTATTTACTGCCTTCCATTCCTCTTCGTCTTCCCTCCCTTCCTCCGTCTCATATTCATATTACAAAATTTCTTTTAAATATGTTATTAAAATTTTCACTTAGTTCTGAGTCAAACATAACAGTTAGTTTAAATAAGTAGAGTGGTATAAAGATAAGTAGTAAAATATGACGAAACAAGAATATATATATATATAGTAACATTTTTCCAAAAGAACAAAGATGAAAAGCAGAAATTAAAATAGTTTGTTGAATATAGTTAAAAAGAAAAACATAATAACTGAAAAGTAGTTTTAAAGTATTATAGTAACTCAAGCAGATGATAGCTTGGACTATAGACAAATTGGCACTCATGAAAACAGTGACTCATTATTATATCAGTATTTGTTGTTGTTAGGATTACTATTATACTCTCACCAAGTACTCTATTAGGTATACTTTACTCATACTGAATTAGACTCCTTTTTGCATTCAGAACTGCTTTAATTCCTCAAAGCAGCAGATTCAGTAAGGTGCTGGAAACAGTCCTCAGAGATTTTGGTCCAAACTGATATGATAGCATCAGACTGCAGATTTGTCAGCTGCATATCCATGATGTGAATCTCCCATTCCATCACATCCAGGTGCTCTGTTAGACTGGGATATGATGACTGTGGAGTTCATTTGAATACAGTGAACTCACTGTTATGTTCAAGAAAGCATCTTGAGATGATCCGAACTTTGTGATATGGTGCATATCCTGCTGGAAGCAGGCATTAGAAGACGGGTACGTTATGGTCATAAAGTGATGAAAAGTGTCAGGAAGGATACTCAAAGTGCCCAAAGTGTGCCAGGAAATCGTGCCCCACACTATTTTACCACCACAATGAGCCTGAACCACTGATAAAATCAGGGTGCCATGCCTTCATGTTTATCCCATCTGAATTCACAGCAGAAATCGAGACTCACCAGACCAGTAACAGTCACTTAAACTTACCTTTCTTCCCCATTCTGATGATCTGTTTGAACTTCAGCAGGTTATCTTGACTTTGTCCACATGCCTAAATGTTTGGAGTTGCTGCCATAATATTGGCTGATTTGCATTATCGAACAGTAGAACATTTGATAAAGTGGTCGGTGAGTGCAAATAACAATGTAATGGCAATTATTAAGCTGATAGTATTACACTTTAAAGTTCACAGTAGACAAACTGTAACCTCTGTGCCAGTAAATCTAGGCTGAGTACTTTACCGTAATTTAACAGTGAAAAATGTGCAGTAAATTACAGTGGGCCTGGGGAGATAAACACAATAGCGAAAAAAAAAACAGTGTTTCAGAAAACACAACAGCATTTTCCCTTTACAGTAAGTGTTGGGAAGTCCCTGGTTTTACCAAGGACTTTAAGTAGCTTCTGAACTGCTCCCAGAACTGTTTCTGACTCATTTTAAACTTGTTTGAAAAGATGGAACACAAAACTGGAATCACAAGAGAATATTTCAACAAACAGAAATGCCTACATGTGCTCCAGTACACACTGTAGGAGAAACATCTGACCTCCACCTCCTGTTTGATCTTATCTTTTTTAGTTTTGCTAAAAGGTTTGACTGGAAACACAGAAGAATGATGTTGGAAACAGGTTGGTGGAAAATGACTGTGTGGAAGTTTTTGGTGGAGGTGGAAGAATGTCTGCGTACATCTGCCGTTAGGTCTGATAACTACGGCACGACTCGTCAAAGTCACTCTCATCCACCCGCCGTAACCTTTACATTATTTTTCAGAGACTGTGCACTGCCACGTTTGAACAGTGTGACCTTGTCTTAAGTAGAATTGAAGTCATTGTTGGGAGATCATGATGAAGTGCATGGAAACGAATCAGAGACCTCCACTGTGATGAGCTATTATCACTCTCGCCACTCACCCTATTTCATTTCTACCTTGTCACTGACCTTCCTTGAACAATGAATCTTGCTGACTTAAAGGTTTCTCTGTCCTCTCTGCATGGGTGATGGACACCCCACCTGTCCCCTTTACCCACCACAACAGCACTGAGGCAGGTGTCTCTGTCGCGGGGTGGAGACCTACACCACCGCCAATAAGGACAGTCACTGGCACTGTATTCCTCCTCTCTTCCGGAAATTGACTGCAGGCTTTTCAATTATTCACACTGTTGAATAATGTCAGTCTCCGTCTTTATCTGAGCTTATCCTGACTAGTGATCCTTATCTGAAGGTTGAGTAATGGCAGAGTCAATGGGAGGTGGCAGGATTTCAATAGGAAGTCTTTGTCGTTGTTCTTGGATGTTTAAGCTGAATAACACTACAATTTAGGGCAAGAGTGGAGATGAGACGCTGGATAATGTGCTATCATGTAATGAGCTAAACAGGCAGGGTGACATTGAGACTTCCACACATCTAAACATGTGTGTGTGAGGCAGATCAAGTCCCATAAATGGCTGAAATCATCACTGTTCGCAGTGATCCTATCTTAACCACTTCGACCCCAACTGTCAGCTTACCCACCCTCAATGACCTCAGTAGCTCACATGACGATTGGTTGATGACCGAGTGACGATAATTACCGACACCTTTTTTCATACCTTGGCTCATGTGACAACTGACATGATTAACAATGGATCACCTCCAAGGGGGCGTGGCTTCTTATCTGTAGAGACCTCTCGTCATTGAGCTGTTTCAGTTGTAGACACAAATGTAACACTGACTACCTCTCTGCCTGAGCCTTTTTACTTTAAGTCAAACATTGTTTCCGGTTTGTGTCCCACTTTTCACAGTTTCAGTATCTTTTAATGATCTTCTGTGCAAGCTACAGGTGACCGCGGTAATCTGCTAGTAACCAAAGCAACTGCAAGTTTGTAAGTACAGCAGTGAATACCTCTGTGCAGCTAATATCAGCTAGTGATTGGCAGCAATCTCCAGCAACCACTCGCCAACCAGTTGGGCAATAAACATTTTTCTCTAGCAACCTGTAGTTGCCTAATGGTTGCTTGCTGGGCCTGTGCGACTTTTGATGTTGAGTCAATATCTCGACCCATGTTTTGATGGATTATTTACCCCTGCAAAATTAGCTTATGGCTTCTCCCTTTAGAGGTCACCACTGCAGGTCATCTACCTCCATATCACCTTATCCCAAGCACCTTCCTCTGTCACACCATCACTTCATCCACTCATATTCTCTGTTGCCTTCTTCATTTTCTTTTCCCCGGCAGCTCTGTCTTCAACATCCTTTGTCCAGTATATCCACTATCCCTCCTCTGTAACCCTTACCAGTCATACTCCCTAAATTTAAGCCCCTTTTCTATCAGTACCTACTTCGATCGACTCGTTTTCCATTACAACCGAGTACTACCTTGTGTGCGTGCTTGTCGTCATAGCAACATGTCTGCACCTCCCACGATGTAATTAATACACGACATGAATGCTACAACAACGGTGGACGTCGAGGCAACGATATACAAGCTGCGTGGTTTGTTGTTTTTTTGTCCAAATCGGGGAACGCAGCCTTATTTTTTGTAGCCATTTCCTTCGTTGCCAGGTTTCAAAAATAGAGGTTTTAATTTTCATAAACAGGACACTCTCATGACTCATCGAGTGATGCTACTGACCAGCCAATCCGAGGCATGCAGTCTGGCGATGTCAGATTTTAGCATCTACTCGGATCACTTGGAACCCCGGCTGAGAAGTTACTAAAAAAGTACCTGGTACCAAGTACTATGACCTAATGGAAAACCCTGAAAACTTTGACAAACCATGCCAAGTCAATCCGAGTAGGTACTAATAGTAAAAGGGCTTTAAATTCCATTCTCCCCCCTCTTCACGCTTGCCTTTCCTTCTTTCTTATTGCCTCCAAACATGTCTTCACCCTCTCCTAGTGTCTTCAGTCAACAGTAGCATAGTTTCCAAAACATAATCAAATCAAATCAGATTGAAAAAATAAATATTGGGAGACCTAAACCTGATCTGAAAATATCTCAGTCTGATCCAGATATCCTTCTGCATCCAGGGACTCAGTTAATGCTTTGCATGGAGAAACTTTTCAGCCCTGAGGAAGATATATAATCTCAGACTGCTCTTTTTTATATATTTATATATTATTTATTGTTATTATTTTGACATATGAAGGCCACAAGAATATTTTAAATGAGTTTTCAGAGCCAAGAAAATATACATATATATGCTATGTATAAAGTAGCTTTCCTTTAAAACTGTGGTTAGTTGCACCTAAATTTAGATGTGCATTTTGAAAAGTGCAAAAGTGATCAAGAAAGGCATTTATCATTTATGTGATTATTTTAGTTGTCAGATTATTAATTAAATCAGAATATTATTGTTTACATCAGTGCAGGTGCTCAACGAAGGTCTGAAAGTCATTTTTATAAGTGTGTCAGTGAAAGTGTAGGTCTCACTTTCACATAAAGGAGACCTACTTGACTCCAGAGGGATGTGAAAATTCAGTGATTTATAAAGACTTTGAAGGTACATTATCAACTAAAAATGAGAGTCATTCTTCAATATGACAAGACAAGAAAGTACTCGTTCTACCTTTCGCCCTATTCCAAAGGAATGTTGACAAAAAAGAGCAATGCCTGTGTCTCATAAAAGACAGCACATTCCCGAGCTGTCAGCACACCACAAGCACAGACAAACATAAACAAATCATTATGCTGCGGGGACGGATGCATGAGCGCACACAATCGAGAGCAAAATCGAATATATTATCCCTACAAAACTTTCATTGTCTGCATGCATATTTTCAAACAAGTCCGTCATGGAAAGCAGTTTTCTTCTCTCATCCCGAGAAGATTAAATCACAGATAAAATTAAAATGTAAACACATTTAATTAAGCTACAGCTATAATAAATAATCTTTGAGTAAGGGAGGGGATGGCAATCAGGCAACAGTGACTCGCCCAAATGGGTGACATGACTCATCGCACAATAATTTAATTTTGAACGGGCATTTATGAGGACAAAAACAATCGAAGACTGAAAGACTTCCCAGAAGCTGGAGCTGGCCTCCATTAGCAGATTCTGCTCTTTGATATTGGCATTGCCCTGAGACAGAGAGGGAAGCAGTGAGCCTCGTGACTAATATCTGACAACGATCTGTTCTCTATAAAGACTACACAATGTGCCGTCATTAGTCATGTTGCATGAGCCATATGTTTAGCTCGCTGACAATAATGGCAACAATCAGAATGAACTGGAGAAGCTGTGGAGGGTATCGCTCTGACTACAACAGATGTTGCTGTGCATCTGCAGTTTGTATCTTTTCCTCCTTCAAAAATGATCAAACTTTTAGTTTTTGACTTGAAACTTGAATTTCTGGCAGTCCATGCCCATTCAGGATATATGACATTAATCTAAAAAGACTCACATGTAGAGTATAAGAAATGCGACGTTGAAGGCTTTGCAAAACATTCTGAATTTTCCCTCACATATGAGGAGCTGATCACAAAGCCTTCTGACTCCACCTATAAAAAGCAAACACTGGTTTTGGCCGCTGTCCCCGTAAAAATCATCTTTCTTATGAAGCTTTGTCAGTGTTCCAGTCTGCTGCTACATTTGGATCACTCCCTGGAGAAAACATCAACATCAGTGTCAAACTGACCTGACTTTATGACAAGGATTACTAGTGATGAGAGCTCGGTCTCCGGCTTTTATCCTAAGAGCCAATAGCAGTCTCTTTACTAGAAGAGTCCACAGTGTCTAAGCCTGATGGCGGTGGATCGGGTCAGGGCCATGCCCAGGAGGATACTCAGCGAGTTTTTTTAAACACTGCCATGGCTGTGATTTTATCCCCCAGGGTCAGACTGTCAATGCCAAGCTCTACTGTAGCGTCCTAAGAGAAAGCGTTGTTGCCGCAAACGACTTGAACTGTGCCCCTCACAACACTTTGAAAAGACACAAACACGACTTTCGCTCACAACCAGCCACATTTGTCTGCAACTTTGTCTGCTTCAAGTTGAGCGATCTCCATTTTCTGATCTAATTCAAACGGATGTGAGTGCAAGCGTTCAGAGCGGGACTTTCACAGAGTAGCAGTGCTGGAAGTGTTGCAGCGGTGCCCCAAGAGACAAACTTGAGGAGTGATTTGCCAATTTTTGATCAGACACAGTGTTTGCTTTTTTATAGGCTGTAGAACTTTTTAATTCCACTGCTCATCTGTCCCACATAAAAGTGCAAATCTGGAGGGCGAGCTGGAGCCGGAAATATTTCACATAGTCTCTACTTTTTCTTTAGAGTGGACATATTCTACTTTTCCTCATTTTCAGTTGAAAAATAAAAAATGCGGCATTGACAATGAGCATAAAAGCCACCATTTAAATATCATCTTCACTGTTTATTGACATAGAAACACCAGAATTTCCCATAATCATTATTTCATAAAACTGTGTTTTTGGTTACTGTGGGGAAGGAACCAGCCAGGGCCATTAATCTAAGACCGAAGATTAAATAGCTTAGAATTTTCAAAACAACACACAGCACTGTAGCCACAGCATTTATCCTGAAATTAAACTGAATCCACCCATCCATCCATTTTTTCCTACTCTGGATTTCAGGGGTACCAGGGATCACTCATTCCAGCTAACTCCTGTAGCTCTTCATAGGAATGCCAGGCCAAGAGATGTAATATATTTCCATTGTGTCCTAAGTTTACTCCAAGGCTTCCTCCAAGTTGGACATGCACAAAAGGCCTCATATGCCAGAATCCCCCCCAATCAGAGCCAGTTCAAGTTAGGTTAAGTGCTGGTTTTCTAGGTAGCTTGTAGGTCCAACCTGCATTTGGCAGAACTGTTCCTGTTTCCTCTTCCTCTTTACAAGGTGTGTCTTTGACTTTTTCAAAGATTTCTTTCAAGTTTCTTTCTTTCAAGTTAACTATGTGAAACTACTTTCCTACAAATAAGCAGGTGTGTGACTTTCTTTCCCACTAAATTGATGATGGTTAATGTCCATGTGGTTTGAAGACATAGTAAATGTCTAATTTTTGTATCATCAAAAGAAAATGCCTAATGAGGAAGTTTTTAAATCAAGACTTTGTTTTTGAATAAGTTTGGGAGGTACTTCATAACAGAGCCAGCGATTTCCTGTTTGCTTTCTGTGCTCTTCCTGTTTTCTGTCTTCTGTCCTAAACCAGTTGATGGAGATTGCTGCCCTTGCCTGAGGATGGTTCTGCTGGAGGTTTCTAATATTGCAGGGTCTTTATATTACAACATGAAACTCCTTGACAACAACAGCTGTTGCAAGCTGGTGCTGTTTTTTTATGTGATTAAACACAACACAACTTTTGGGTTATTTATAATCTGTTTAATGTCAACAGTTTCAATCTCACAAGGATTTTATTTACAGAAAAAAAGAGACAGAACACTCTGAACTTTTCCTGTGAAAGTCTACCGGGGGGCTTTGTGATTAGTACTAAACATCAAAACAGCGTGTTTTTACCCGTGTAGGAAAATAAATATCAACATTGTCTCGGAGCATATCTCAGAACCAAGATCTGAGGATGCAGCATGAAAGTGAAGGGGAAATTTGAATGATGGAGGTAAAAACTAATCGGGGCAGATGTAACTTTCCCCGAGGAAAATGCCTCCCGTCTTCCCCATCATCCCTCACCATGCGCAGATGAATGTTTCCAAGGCTGCTGGTTGGAACACACCATGCTATCTGTTTTGATCATCAGATTTCTGACAGCACTACTGATTGTAGATCACATACCATGTTTGCAGCCTCACTACCTCCTCCGCCGCCTCGACTCTTGATTTGCCTCGCTTGCAGATTTTTCCTCCATATGCAGCACTTTGTTGGATGGCATGCATCGCCTGATGAATGGGGGGGAAGACCTTTGGCCCCTGCAGCAGTGTTTGAATACAAGTGGAAGCAATGAAAGTCGAGTGAAGCTGCAGGCTATAACTGGTATGCAATCATTCACCGCTGACATCAGATACACCCCCCTGGAACAAAAGAGGGTAAAAAATTGTTGCCTTACATAAAAATAATAAATGTGTTAATTATCAACATTCAAATTATCTGCATTGTCAGTGTTCACCACTTAATAATAAAAAAAACACAAACATGACAAAATAAAAATAAATACAGTTGCTCGCCTCACGTTGCCAGTTTTTGCCCCGAGGCTATAAAAATCAATCTGGGCCTGTTTTCTCTTTGCATTGTTCCAAGCTAGGAACACTTTGCCAGATTCACTCAACCTGAACAATTAGAGCTGACCCATAGTCAGTTGTAGCAGAGCATTATACTGGTGGTTTGGCCCCGTGCTTCAGCCTGGCTTTGGCACAGCGGGTAAAAACGAGAGAGTGCTGGTACAGCTCGGCTTTCCATCACCTCAGCTTGTTACAGCACACAGAATCACCCATATGGAATCCATATGCATGGCCGGCATTACTCTCAATGGGTTTATGCTGGTCATGGCCAGGTTGTCATACTTCAGAGGCAAAGAGGCTTTGATGGAGCAGCTTTTGGCTTAACAGCACAGCCGCCGGGAATCCATCAGACAAACCCTTTCCTGGAACATCTGAGGTATGTTCAGAGCTTCAAGCTGTGATCTTGGAGGCATTGTGTTTCTTTTATGTTCTTGGCTTTAAGAGAAAATCTTCCTGCACACTAAAGGCCAAAGATAACTGCCTAAACATTTTTTTTATTTTGGGGGGTTTTGAGATGTTTTGGTCTTTAAGTTTTGATCTTACAAGCATTTTTGTAGTTTTTTTCCCCATTCTTGTAGTTTTTCTCTTTGTGTCTGTATGGCTTTTTCTTTTTTTCATGTCTCTGTTTTAGTCACTTTACTTCCACGTTTTGGATGGTGCTACATCCTGTTTTATCTGTTCAGACTGACTGTGGTTGAATAGTCAATTTTGCTTAGGACAGTTCCTAACTGAGTGACGTCACCCAGATGTTTCTTTGTAGACAAATCAAATCCTCTTACCTGCTTTTGTATCAGGTAAACTGGAACATCCTTTACAAGTAAAGGAGCTAATGACATCCCACAATTCAAAGAAACAAAAACAAACACTCAACATAACTGACAAGTGACACAGGTCATCTTGAAAATTACTGCTGCTTTTTTCCTCTCAAAACTATCTTATTTTCAGCCATCTCCACGTTAACAGTACACAGCTTTATAAAAAATCTTTTTTAATGAAGTTATTTCCCATGTGAAGCACTCTGTGACACTTTTTATGCTCTATAAATAAAGATAATTGGCTATAATTAAATTAAAAAATCAAAGTAAAGCGAACGCTGTAGTGTAGCTCACTTTGCACTGACTATGTTCTGATTCGGGGCATTGATGTATTGCCAGCTTTTGGGATCATCATAAAATTATTTAATTCCGCAGTCCTTCATAAATGCAGGAGTTAAAGTGGAGTCGTTTCTTCAACGTCATTTTTTCAGCAGGAAACAAAATTACGAGCGGCCAACACTCGCTTTGTTCCTGGGAAAGAAGTCACGTTGTTCGTTGGGTTTTTCACATTTAAACCACCTGCATAAAACAAAGCAGGGAAAGCACTTGGGGTGAAGTATCTAAGATGACACTATTAATTAGCCTCATGGTTCCTTGAACAGCCCTTTTCCTTATTCTCTTTTATATTTTTTTATATTTCTTCCATTTAGGAAAAATAGAAGTGTCAAGAAAAAGAAATAGGTCTTTTTTTTCTTTCCTAACAGCATTTTTTGTTTTTCTATTTTTAGTCCTCCACTGGACTTTGTTGAGCATGCTTCCTGTTTCCCTTTAAGTAATCACCAGCTTAAAACTAAAGCTCCCTTTTTGGTTCATTTTGCTGGGCTCCACAGTCCAGTGTTTGTTTCCTCAATCTGACTGTAATGCAAAGTGCAGTGTATGTATTGCACTTTGCTATATTGTACATTTGGGGCCTTACAACTGGCGTTTATGTTAGTGTGATGCTCCTTCGTGGCCATTAGTTTTGCATGGAAAAACCACTGCTTTCCACACCGCAGTCTCGTTGCCCTTATAACTCTTCAAAAGAGTTCATGCGCAGCAGAATGGGCTAATTGGGTGGAAATGTGTTGACATTTCACCAACACATCTCTCCAGTCCTACGGCAGTATGAGATGTATCCAATCAATTATTCAGATGATCTAAGCATGAAGAAGACAAGCATGCACCCGGGCTCTGCTGGACATCCACTGGCCCCCCGCTTCAAAAACTAATGGTTCATTTAGAGAACGTCTGCTGCACCAGCCTGGTATGCTGCATGAAAACTCTCTCACCTGAAACATAGAGTTTAAACTCAGTAACTGCTCTCTTTCCATCTGGCCTGCTGCCTGTAGTTCATTGTTAATCCTGATCTCATTATGTTGACATACTTGTCACGTTAGCTTCGCAGTACAGTTGAGACGAAGGCTAAAAATATCTTTGTTTTACCACAGCACGTGTGCGTCTGTAGGTTGGGGTATAGTTGTTTACAAAATGAAATTAATAGAGGAAGTCGAATTGGAGTAACAGGTAAATACAGCAAAAGCTTATCAGGGTCTTGAGTACAAAAGAATTGTGTGTAATAGGGCTGCCACGATTAGTCGACTAGTCACGATTACGTCGACTATTAAAATCGTCGACGACTAATTTAATAGTCGACGCGTCGTTTGAAGCTTTGTAAGATCCCAAAAGACGCAGGAGTAAGTAGTAGGATTTAAGAGTGTAATGACGGATTGAAACAGAAGATGGCAGCACTGCATGTACAAGGATGCCAGCTGCCGTTAAACCCCGAAGAAGAAGAAGCCGTGTCCCAGAATTCATAGCGCGGCCCTGCTCAGTTTTCAACAATGGCGGCAGTTAGTTTTAATATCACTCTTGTTATTCTTTCTGGGTCACAAAATAAACGTTTAACATATTTTCAGGCGAGAATATAGCTGTGTAAACCTCAAATATCTGCTCAGTTTATCAAGACATCACATATTTTCAAAAGTGCTCCGACGTTTTCGGAGACGTCTGTTACCCACTAGCTCGATAGCTAGCTGGGGTTGACGGCTCACTAGAGCCGGTGAGAACACCGGACTCCCGGCAAATCGTTTTCAAACCCACCGCAGTCTTTCGCTACTCAGGTTAAACATGATATATAAGTCACTTAGATAACTTAAAAATGATATTGTTTGGCTTTTTTTAGTATTTTATTTGTTCCTGAGTAAATCGGGTTGGCTGAGATTAAAGTTATAGTTTTTACACGGCTGAATAAACATCAAGCAGACAACTGATTATCAGAAGTGTGAGATGCTCGAGAATATACTCCGGTGTCCTGTTATATTTTAGATAGCAAGGAGCAGACAGCTGAGTTTTTTAAACTCCACCAAACAAACTACAAATGTCATTTAAATTTAATAAACTATCATCTTGTCTTTAATTTTAGTTAGCACATACCTTAAACACTTAAAGCTGTAAGCTAATGATAGTTATTTAAGAGCAGATGCATGCTGGTGAAATAAGTTGTACGTTTTACATCCAATGGATGCATGATCTGATTAGTCGACTAATTGCAAAAATAATCGGTGACTAGTCGACTATCAAAATAATCGTTTGTGGCAGCCCTAGTGTGTAACTACTACTTCCTGTTTGCAAACCATAACTCAAAGCAGAAAGACGGTGGAGCCACAAGGCCATCACACAGTCTAGGAAGGACATGCATGCTGGCTGTTAAGCTTTATAGTGCTGTGTTGTATTCCAGCTCTAATAGGTGACATTGTTGTTTGCAGGTATACGTGCAAACCACGAGCATGTGTGCTTGAATATCTGGAATGCCTTGCCATCATGAGGGAAATTGATTTTATGCTGCACTTTTAGCTAATAAATGCTGAACAAGAGTTACTTTCACTGCAATATAGGAAGGAAAACAGACTTAAGAATCAACACTGATCCATACACAGACTGTCAGAGCTTTGAAAATTGATGTTTTGAATGTTTTGCAAAAATGGAGCATGTCAGCACTGCTAAAACACGAGCTGATGCATAGCATAATGATTAAATCAATTATATCTTACTTATCTGTAGTACTACTGATCATTATACATGGGTTTTTGCTGCCAAAAAAGTAGTAATAAAGATCAGCAACAATGCAACGGTGTTTACATTTGTGGCAGGAAGCCTGGCAGGCTAAGCTGTAGTCTGACACATACAGCATAACGCTACACTGTAGCCTAGCTCACAGATTTAACATAATGCTATTAATAAATCATTACAATGTAAAAGACTTTGGCGCAGACGGTACATATTAGTCTTATTGTGGGGATCAAGAGAAAGGGTTTTAAAACTATCAATATCAACGAGCAGAACAAGTTCTATATCAGCTTACTGAGACAGTGCACTTTGGGCTTTGTTTGCTGCTCTCACCTCAGCTTCGTTGTAGCAATGCCAAATGTGGTATGACCCAGATGTGGCCCAGAAATCATGAACTGGACTTGACATGGGTTTGGCCCAAATTCCACAACACACCTGACATTCAGCCTGTATAATACGGACCTTCGGCATCAGTTGCAGCCAAATGAGGCCCAAGCAAAACTGACTGTGCACATTTGTGCCAGAGAGTGATTGAGGTCTGTGGACCCTGAAAGGATGCTCACACAGGAACAAAATGCAATTCTTTTAAAAGCTCTTCAGCTCCTCGTTGTCTTTTCTGTTAAATACTGCATGTTTGTCCTTTTTAACGCTCCTGTCTAAGAGGCTTCTTCTTGTAAGCGCGATCTAAAACATGACTGGCCAAGATGTCAACTTTCCCCGTGTTTCTGAGTGGGATTCACACCTCGCCTGAATGAGGAAACTTGTTTAGTTTTTTTTTAGTCCTGGGCCCTGTTTCAGAAAGCCAGTTTAGTGCAAACTCTGAGTAAGTATACCCTGAGTTAACGAAAACTCTGGGTTTTCGGTTTCACAAAGCAAGTTTAGATTAATTCTGAGTGCGTTACTATGACGACACACTCCGTGAAGCTAACCTGCCCCCTAGCAGGTTTACTTCAACTAACCCTGACTTTCTCCGCCTCTTTGTCGGAAACCTGACTGTAGGAAGTGTCAGACATGGCGTGCCCCTTCCTTGAAGAGCCAGTAGATGTTGAAGCCCAAATTCTCCGCAGAGCTCTCCGCCGGGAGAGAGTGATTAGAGCGCGTTTGGACATTTTATCATTTCCTGATGATTTTCTGTGTGAACGTTACCGTTTTTCAGCACAATCGATAATTTATTTGAATAACATCCTCAGGCCTTATATTGCTCATGTGACACATTGCGGACATTCTCTCAGTTCTGTACATATTATTTGTATTGCACTTCGTTTTTTTTGCAAACGGGAGCTTTCTGTATAATATTGGTGACGCTGAGCACGCTTCCAAGACTACCGTCTGTCGGGCAGTCAGGAATGTTACAGTTGCACTGAAACGTCTCCTGTACTCGCTTGTGGTGTTCCCGGTCATAGACCCACAAGATTTATCAAAGAGGATTCCACAAAATTGCAGGTATCAGGATGAACAAAACTTAATTCATGATGTGGTGATACTTGAACTACTACTTAGATTTTACATTTATTTTCAGGGTTCCCAGGCGTGATTGGCTGTATAGATGGCACTCACATTCCATTCTGCTGCTTGAAGTGTTCCATTTCCAAAAAGCATTTTTTATTTTCTTGATCAAACAGGTCTTGTACAGCTGCTTTACAGGGAGCTATTGAAACACAGAAAATAGCATTGACATTCATAGTACATGCCTACTTAGGTTGGTTGTAAATCAGTGCTGAACATCTTACTGAGGAAAGGTTTGTTGGAGAAGTGGCTGGACCCTCTTCCTCTACATTTTTATATTTCATTTTTACTTGCTGCCAGGAACGTTTGGGGCCTGTTGGGTTGCACCTGCGCTCACATCACATCACAAAATAAAATATATAAAATAAAAAATAAAATGAAATATAATAAAATAACGTGTTAAATGGGTGGAAATCCCTAGATCAATGTTTAAATTAACACTCACGCATTGACTCTGTCGGCTATGTATTGCCATGCATGCTCCTTTCTTTTGCAGCTGAGGCTGTGTTACTTTTTTTTTCCGCAAATTTGCATGTTATCGGCATATGCTGCCATCAGAATTTCGGCCTCAAGCGCTGTAAAATACATTGACCGCGCTTCTTTCCCTCTGTCTCCATGGTGACTCGCTTAATCTGTGCTCCACTAATCAGGGCTTTATGCGCGCTTAACTTGGGGTTAAAGCAACTCCGCGTTGATTGAACTAATTGTTATCAGCCTTTCTGAAACCGAATATTCCGAGTTGGACAGTTCGGGGTTACTCAATCCTGAGTATCATTTTTAACTCTGAGTTTTCCCTGTTTCAGAAAGCCGGTTTAGTGCAAACTCTGAGTAAGTATACCCTGAGTTAACGAAAACTCTGGGTTTTCGGTTTCACAAAGCGAGTTTAGATTAATTCTGAGTGAGTTACTATGACGACACACTCCGTGAAGCTAACCTGCCCCCTAGCAGGTTTACTTCAACTAACCCTGAACTTCTCCGCCTCTTTGTCGGAAACCTGACTGTAGGAAGTGTCAGACATGGCGTGCCCCTTCCTTGAAGAGCCAGTAGATGTTGAAGCCCAAATTCTCCGCAGAGCTCTCCGCCGGGAGAGAGTGATTAGAGCGCGTTTGGACATTTTATCATTTCCTGATGATTTTCTGTGTGAACGTTACCGTTTTTCAGCACAATCGATAATTTATTTGAATAACATCCTCAGGCCTTATATTGCTCATGTGACACATCGCGGACATTCTCTCAGTTCTGTACATATTATTTGTATTGCACTTCGTTTTTTTGCAAACGGGAGCTTTCTGTATAATATTGGTGACGCTGAGCACGTTTCCAAGGCTACCGTCTGTCGGGCAGTCAGGAATGTTACAGTTGCACTGAAACGTCTCCTGTACTCGTTTGTGGTGTTCCCCGGTCACAGACCCACAAGATTTATCAAAGAGGATTCCACAAAATTGCAGGTATCAGGATGAACAAAACTTAATTCATGATGTGGTGATACTTGAACTACTACTTAGATTTTACATTTATTTTCAGGGTTCCCAGGCGTGATTGGCTGTATAGATGGCACTCACATTCCATTCTGCTGCTTGAAGTGTTCCATTTCCAAAAAGCATTTTTTATTTTCTTGATCAAACAGGTCTTGTACAGCTGCTTTACAGGGAGCTATTGAAACACAGAAAATAGCATTGACATTCATAGTACATGCCTACTTAGGTTGGTTGTAAATCAGTGCTGAACATCTTACTGAGGAAAGGTTTGTTGGAGAAGTGGCTGGACCCTCTTCCTCTACATTTTTATATTTCATTTTACTTGCTGCCAGGAACGTTTGGGGCCTGTTGGGTTGCACATGCGCTCACATCACATCACAAAATAAAATGTATAAAATAAAAATAAAATGAAATATAATAAAATAACGTGTTAAATGGGTGGAAATCCCTAGATCAATGTTTAAATTAACACTCACGCATTGACTCTGTCGGCTATGTATTGCCATGCATGCTCCCTTTCTTTTGCAGCTGAGGCTGTGTTACTTTTTTTCCGCAAAATTTGCATGTTATCGGCATATGCTGCCATCAGAATTTCGGCCTCAAGCGCTGTAAAATACATTGGCCGTGCCTTCTTTCCCTCCGTCTCCATGGTGACTCGCTTAATCTGTGCTCCACTAATCAGGGCTTTATGCGCGTGCTTAACTTGGGGTTAAAGCAACTCCGCGTTGATTGAACTAATTGTTATCAGCCTTTCTGAAACCGAATATTCCGAGTTGGACAGTTCGGGGTTACTCAACCCTGAGTATCATTTTTAACTCTGAGTTTTCTAAACCGGCTTTCTGAAACAGGGCCCTGGTCCTGCACTGGTGTCTATCAGCTTAATGACTTGCAGAGAGAGGGACTGTGGAAACTCAGCCTGTTCAGAGGTTATGGAGTTTTCCAAAAAGCCAGCAGCACATAGCCCGGTGGCGATGACACTTGGTGTAAGTAAGGTGTTGATTTTTTCAAATGTTCTCTTGAAGAGGAAAGAAAAATTAAAATAATGGCTGCAGTGGGGAGTGTTTTTAAATTGCTTTTAACCAGATAAATTCTTTATAAAGCCGGACTTCTATCCTTTTTATCAACGTAATAAAGCTAAAGGATCAACAACAGCACAAACATAAACATGAACAGCCAACATTACCAGGTCTTCTGCATATTTTTGACACTGCCCTCTGGTGACAGTTCACAGCTACAACATGTAGATGTCCATCTGTAAAGCTCTGTATAGAGCCAGTGGATGCAGGGTGGGTGCAGAAGGGTGCTTTTTTGGAATTCCCCTTTACACATTAGGTTAGTTGGTGATTCTTAAATGTGAGTCAGCGTGAGTGTGAGTTGTTGTCTGTGTCTGTGTATTAGCCCTGAGATGGACTAGGTATACAGGGAGTACCTCGCCCAGTAACAGCAGCAGCAGGACAAGCAGTGGATGGATGGATGGATGGATGGATGGATGGACGAACAGACCAGATGGTGCAAAGGACCTTACTATGGAGGTAAGAGTTAATATGCCAGGCTAAACCTACAAGTCGCTGGTCTTGTCTTAAAATACTGCTTCTGGTTCTCTTTAGTTTATTTTTGGCCACAAGATGTGTTACTGCAGTAGTCTAATGGGCCTTTTGGAAGTGTAACAGCACTACTTGTGCACAACAGATGGACAAAAATTCATTCATCATCAACTTTTGACAAGGTTCATTCGCTAATTGAAAACTGTAAAGTTTCACAGCTGCATCACAGCTTTGTCTTTAGACAGCAGTGGCATTATTATTTGTTTTGGGGTTTTTTCCAAATGTGTATTTGCATAGTTTGAAGTTCTCTTAGATGTAGCTATTTAGCTTTTATATTTTATATATTTTACTTACACTGAACTGTCAACACTGTTTGTAAACACGGCTACAGTTCCTTCCACCAACAGGGGGGATAATGATGCTGCTGCAGATGTGTGTTTTTGCACCCGATGCTCATATTTATAGTTTGTAAGATATCATGTAAACATGGCAACAAAGATTAAAGAAAATGCTTTTCTTTTAAGTCAACCACTGACTGCACTGCATAAATCTGCAAGATGACCTGGATGGTGGAGCCCTTCGTGCCTCGCAGAAGCATTTTCAGAACCTAAAAGTATCTCAGATTTCAAAGGCTGATATGAGTCCCAGATTTCTGCTCACATTTCTCTTTGAGCAGCAGTCGCACGCCGCCACATCGCCACTCTGTCCCACATCTGTTCCTGTCCCTTCCTGTTTTACAGCACACTGTCCTTGGATAGCCTGATAGGTTCTTAAAGTCCAATTTATCATTGTTATGCATTTCTGCGAACAGCCTCCAGCAATTATTCAAATGAGGACGCTGAAGAACAGACTCCTTGTGTGGGTTCAGACTCACTCCGATGGAGTCAGCGGAGAAACCGAATCTGATCCTCTTAAAAAGTGATCGCTTCCAAATGTAACTGCAATTAGAAGGAAATACTGTATATAGCTGTCATCTGTGCGTGTGTGTGTGTGTGTGTTAGGTGGAGAAGGGGTGGGGGTGCTGCTGATGGTGTGGTCATATACAGGATGCAGTGTGGCTGGGGGAACGGAGGAGGGGAGTTGGGCTGATGGTGACGTTCATTACACGCACCAGTGCACACGCATAACCCTGGCTGAGACACACAGCCATCATTCATACACACACACACACACATATACAAACTGGCCACACACACATTACAGATATTCCTGCAGGCAGACACGACAAACTTCCTGTCACACTCACCTCACAGAGACAAACAGGAATTCAATCCTAGCTTTCTTTCATGGAACTGCAAATGTACAGCTTCATTCATTCCTTTTCTTCTCTGACCTTCTCCTTCTTCAGAAATAGTCACATGAGTCCTGAGGTAAAACATCAGCAGACTCTAAATTAATGATTTCTCTCGGACCCCCCAAAAATGCTGTGAGTGCAATTAGTTAATTTGCTGTGAGCAGCTTGTAAAAACAAGTGAAAAGCGCACCAGGCCTGTATGACTCCTTTGGTTTTACAGAGTGAGTGGGCCCGTTGGGTTTCTCTTAATAAAAAACAAGTAAAAGTATTGTAATTAATGGACTCGGGTACAGTGACTTCAGGGTCTTTATCTGAAAACTCTACATCCACATAAACAGTAATTTGGGGATTTTCATACCTGGATGATTGAGTATGCATCAAGACAGGGACTTTGTGATTCACTCACAAACAGAAAGGCAGCTTTTCACATGTGAAACACCATGATGTGCACCTTAATCTTCCTTTATTATAATAATATTAATAATGCTTATTGCACAGAAACAGTTTTATAAAAACTCAGAGTATAAACAATAAAATAGAGCCTGGAGGAAACCATTAACAGAATATTATAATATCAAAAACACCAAGAATAGATCTCAAAAACAGCTGCTAATTTAAAAAAATGAAATAAAAAACTGGAGTGCAGCGCCAACGATAAAAGAAAAATATGTCTCAAAAGTTAAGAAAGAAAGAAAGAAAGTGCTCTAATATATATACTGGAGAAGAAAAATACGAATGAGCGAGGCGGGTGTGAGAAACTAAACTGCCACGGTCTCAGGATGTGTGTTTTTGAGTTTTAGATTCTGGTGAATCACTGCTGAGTTCCTGTTTTGACTTCATTCTTTTATAATCACGTTAAGCATCAGTTCTTCTGATATCCTTCATCTCAGCTTCCTGTTTGGATTTCACTGTTTTTGTGTTTTGCTTTCTGTTTTGGTTTTACTATTCTAGTCTCTCCAGAGTTTTGCTGTCTTTGTTCCCTCTGTCCCATTTATGTGTAGGTGCCTGAGATCTTGTTCAGTCGTCTGAGTGTTAGTTGCCTTTTGGTTGTTTTCTGTTTTATTTTTGGAGTTGTCTTTTTCATCTTTTGGTTTTACCTCTTACTTTGAGATAATTGTCTTCACCTGAGTTAACTGTTTCCACCTGCTGACCCTCAGGTGCGTTTTGTCGTCTGTGTGTATAAATCTCTCTGCTGTCTGTTCTGCTTCTCCGTTTGTGTTACTTTTTACTCCTCGTGCTGTGTTGACCTTCCTTGTGTCTGAGCTGGATTCAGTTTTATGTTGGACTGTGTTCACTGTGCAGTTTCAGCCAGAGAGAGGAGTCACCTTTTGTACTTCAGCTCTTTATGTAACTCCAAAAACGTCAAATCAATTCTAAAACAAATGACCAGCCAGTGCTGAATGTGCTCACTCTTCCTGGTTCTCATACAAACTGATGCATTTTGAACAATTTAAAGTCTGTTGATTGATTTCTTAATGCCTGTTAAAAGACCACTGCAGCCATCTAACAGAGAGGACATAAAAGCATGAATGACCATTTGAGTCTTGGTAAAACTCAGTATTGATCGTGTCCTGGCAATATTCCTCAGATGATAGTAGCAGTGCTGGACAACCTTGTTTATGTGTTTTTCTGAAAAGTGAAGCTCATATCAAATAGCACACGCAGCTTCCTGACAATTGATTTAACATTAACTGACAGAGGACCAAGGGAGGGCTGGATGATAGGATGGAGTTTATTGTAACTAATGATATGTGGTGGAAAGGAGAAACATCTCCCCCCAGTTTTTCCACCCACCTACAGATAAATTTCTTAGTTTAATCTCAGTTTATTTTAGAAAAATCAGCAAACATTGTTTTAAATATAAAACTATTTATAAGATTGGTTTTGTTAACGTATCGGCTCTTTGCTTGTGACATGAGCTTTTGACTCACTTCATTTGTGCCACTAAAAGCCTGTTTAGTTGCAGGAAAGTGTTTGGCTTGAATTATAGTGTGCTGCTACACATTAACCCTGCACAGTGGAAAAAACAAAGCTTTCCAGCATGTTTAAATAGAGCATCTGGCCCATTCCAGTATCACCTTATTCCCAATGTCAGAGTAACTAATATTAATAAAACTGCAGGTTTCAACACTGGGAAGAAAAATGTACTCTATGCAATGTAAAGAACTGCAAGAATGTGTCCTTCACTAAAGATAAACAGCTAATTGTTTGATGTTTTATACATTTTAAATAATTCAGATTGTGCTATTGAAATCTAAGTGGGCTATTTATTAAGGATTTTCTGGTGGTTTGTATCATTTTTGTGATGTGACCATGGTTCATACTCATCAGCTCGGTTTTATTAAAGTCCTTAAGGGGGACTTCAACATTTTAAACAAAGATCTTTTTATTTGAAAGCTGGTCAAACCAGACTGCTGTGATCATTAAGATAATCTATCTCGTACACGCCCGGAGCTCTCTGCCTTCTTGAAACTATTGACCGTGGAAGGGGCTGGGAATTTTATTGGTTTCCATCACTGCTCTGCTCCATCCCATTACAACAGATTCAGGTCAAGGAACATGACAAATGATTGGCTGTGTTTTGGTGACCCTCCAGGCCAATCAGCGCAGCACATGTGGATGAAATTGCAGGGCAGATAATGTTGCTGGCAGACTAATCATTAATTACTGCCCTTCTATCAATATCTAATTATACTGGCTGTCTGGCTGTGCAGTAAGGAAGATGAACCTCATACTGGAAGTCTGTATTGGCAATATAGCCAGCAATCCGTGATGCTGTCTGTCTGAAAGCAGCTGTTACCCGGCCAGGTCATCACTGCCCAGAGCTCTGCCGGATTTCATTTTAGCTGTTTAATCACAGACTATTTTACTCTTGGGATGCCAAGTGAATGCAATTAATTTCCATTAACCACCTTGCAGGAAAGATAAAAAAGCAGCGGTGATGGATTGAGAAATGCCGCTTTAAAACACGCCCTCTCGCTCACAGCTCGTGTGTCTGTATTGGGTTGGTTCCTGTTCATTTTCGCCTTATATTTTTAACAGCATGACAAGTTTGAACTGGGAAATAAGATTTTCACACGGATGCTATCCTGCCATACGCTGCAAAAGAGAGCAGCCAGAGTTTAATAAAAACAAGATGCTCTTTTAATATACTGCTTAGAAGATCATCCAAGGTAGAAAATAAAGCAAGAATTCCTGCTGAAAGAGGCCCATAGATTGGATTTTACGAATATTTAGGTCACCGTTCCCTTTACAGGAAACCTAAGAATATCTTTTGACTAGTAAGTAATCAAACTGTGTACATTATGTTGGGGATTTAACCACAAAAATGCACAAAAAAACTATATAAAACCATTTGTTTTGGTTGCCAGTGGACACAAGATGCATAAGTAACCCCCTTTTATATATTTATAGATATTTTCCACACCGCCATATCAATCACTGATGTTCTCTGCTTCAGCTGCCCTGAAGTTGAGAATTCTTTCAACTCAGTACTTCTCTCTTCATATCACTGTTATTTGCCTGTCATCACTACATGGAGCTGCGTTTCACTGAGATTTCATGGTCTCTTGTAGCTATATCACTGAGAGTCTCTTTCAAACAGCAACCCCTGAAACTAAAAATGAAGCCACCGTGGACGTGCCACATGCCATTGATAGTTTGCCCCTTCAGAACAGCTGTGACAGCTGGTTTATTATTGTTCATTTTCATCCACTTGGACACTTGTAAGGTTAGGGGCTTGGAGACTTTAATAGGTGGGTGTGCCCTCACAGGCAGCTGTAGCTGATTGATAGCTGTCTGCTAAGTCTCACCTCCACCAACTGGAGTCGTTAAACTGGAACCCTCCAACCATGTTTGTGGTTTTGGTGCATTTTGGAGACTTTTTAACAGAAGAACCTGAAGAATAATATGATGTGGTGAGTGGTGTAGACTGACAATGAAGACTTTAGTTTTCAGAAGTTCTAGTTTTTTTTCTTAGTTCTAAAAGGCAATCAGGCAACACGGCTTTAATCAAAATGCTGACATCAAGGATTCAAACCAAAACCAAAGAGTAATGTTACAGGGGCTATATCCATGTTTACAGTCTGACGTTCTAAACCTAACCAGATACTGCAAGCAAAATATCTAAGTTTAAAACAGCTTAGAAACAGAACATGCTGACAAACGTCTGACTTGCTCCACAGCCGCCGATCCACCATCCAAAGGCAGACTTTGACGCTCTTTATCTCTCCTCGTACAATACTGCAGCTGCACAGACAACAAAGGACACCTTGTGCATATATCTGCAATGCCAGCAGCATCTCACAGAACTGTATTTCACACCCTCAGATGACACTGTGCTGTATTGTTTTTCACAGAGAAGCCTAATAAATCTAGACCCCTAGACTTTTTAAACTATATAATGTTGTTAAATAACAAACTGAAAATATTCCTATAGATTTTTTTGAGGGGGTGGAATTTAGGATGCGAAAGGTATCGATTTAAGATCTGATTATTCTTTGAGCTGATGTTGATCTAGTGTTATTAAATGTGATTAACTCTGAGGAGTGCAGATCAAGAGAGTTAAAATCAGCTAGTGGCCTGCCAGTGTTTCCAGTGTCTAAATCGCCATCATTTAGAAAGAAAATGGAAACCCCCTCTCACAAATGGTGCCATAAAGTCTTGAGGAGTTATAGCAGTGATAAACCTTAGCTATTTATTTTTATCAAAATAGATGTTTATATGGTGTATAATTTCTCAGAAATACAGTTCTTTGTATATTACATCAATAAAAACAGCTGAGAAGAAAGGTACTGCCAGATGAAAGTTTGGACCTGCAACAAAAACACCATTAAGGTTTTAATCAGCGTGCAGTGGGCAGAGACACAGTGCATTAACTGAGCTACGTAGCACAGAGCAGGCCAGTTATTTTGGCAGTTAGATCATTGTTTCATTAATGTGTTTTCCTCAAGAGGACAGTGCAGCTGTCCTTGAGTAAAGCACTTAAATGCTATTGCTTCAATAAGCACTCGGCTACTGAGCATTCAAACAAGGGAAAAGACTACAGATGGACGGCCCTGCTGTTGTGCTGTAGACGAGAGTCGGGTTAAAGAACGAGAGCAGGATTTAATAATGTGCAATATATTTAAATCCAGATTTTATGAGTGAGCAAACGTGGTTAAACCTCATAATTTCCACCAGAGATTGTCTGAATAAAATAAGCTTGAATAAATAAAAACATGCAGGGTGCCGCTGAGTTAACTGTTAGTACAAACAAACACCAGATTCTCACAGTATGGTGTTATGGTGTACAGTCAAATTAAACTAGCCGGCGAAACTATGTTAATCTTATCAAAAGAATATGGTCTTCACAACATGATGCTGACAGCAGGTTGGAAAATACAGCGGTGGTAGGGTCACCCTAAGACAACGCAAAATTTCTCATTTTCTGTTGTTTTTTATTATTATTTTTAATGCATTTACTTTAAATATTTTTAAAAAGCATGAATAGGGCTTCTATAGATAATTTTCTCCTTTATGACGACTGTACAACAGTCATTTTTTATATATTTCACCTCTTTAAATTTTATTGAATATTAAAGTTATGCAATAGGAAGGTGGTCTTTTTGAATAACAACAGACTAAGTTGGCACTAGTGCCTTCGTTAAGTGAATAATTTTGTGGGGTTGATTCCCTTTGACGGATTTTAAGTTCAGCTATCGGACAAAAAGATTAGTGAATTTCTTTTTATATATTTATTTTTAAAAAAAATACTAGACAGCCAAGATGCCAAACCCAAGGCTTAAAAAGGTGGTAAATTCTTTTGCTTTATATCAGTGACCTTCCATCAGGGGGAAGCAAGGCAAGCAATGCTTAAAAATAAATATAGATTCTCCCAAATGAACTGATTGCACATCTGTGGACCTGCAATTTTAGGTGGTTGTGCTTTTGTATGACGTATGATCGTGTTGGTTTTTGATCACCGTTTTTATGGATATGTCAGGGCAGAAACTCAGAGCTCCTCAGATTATACAGAACTCATGTTGACACAGCCTAAAAAGATGCATTGTCCTCAGCACTAATATAAATTATGATATGGCGGTGATGGCATTACAGATGACTCGTGACGTGACCAATGCAACGACCACATTTTGCATCTCAAACAGCACTCTTGTCCTCTAAAGCGTCTCCTGTTGCCTGTTGGTAAATTACTGCCATCTTGTGGCTGCAGTTGGATCTTGTCTCTGGAAGCAGGTTTAACTCTGCTGTTCAATTCGGATCTTCAGTTTCTGTCATTTTTGCGGATTTGTTAACAAAGTCTGGATTTGCACAAGCTGAGAGGCCAGCACCTTTTCCTGGTTCGTTGAAGATGTGCAGTGCAGGTAAACCTCTCATGACAGAAGACCAGCATACCATACAAGCTGCTTTTGGCTCTGCATTCATTCAACTTCTTCAGCTCTTTAGCATGGAAATCTAGAGATGACATCCATTTCCACTGTTTTCAGTTTAATAAAATTTAAAAATCGTCCACATCATTTGTCTGCTTATTCAAGTTAGTTGAACTGTATTTATTTATATAGGGCCAAATCATAACAACAATCATCTCAAGGTGCTTTACTGTATATTTTAAGACAAAGACCAGACCCTGCAATAATGCAGAGAAAACCCCAACAACTTCTGCCAAAAAGCGTGTGAGTACAGAAAGCCAGCAGCACCATGTGAATCAGATCTAGTTGTCACATTTTTGCTGCCTTCCTTTCCTGCAGATTTTAAAAGTATGAAAACTCCAGGCGGCTGCAGGTCAATTATCTTCAGTAAGCCAATGAGCACAGATTCTTTCACAAACAACTTGTGAGTGATAATCAGTGTTGCCGGCTGTCAGCGGGAGTTACTTCAAAATTATTAACAAGACCAGAACAAGTTGTGAAGTACTTATTTTTTTTAAGAAAAAAAAACTTCTTTTAATTTATTTCTTTGTTCAGACACTCCTTATTATGCTTTCACACCAAATTATTCTCTCTCCTGTGTTCACTGGTCTTTAGATCTTTCAGGGAGGCTCAGCCAGAGGAAAACTAATTTAATATCTTGGGTGCAAGAGATGTCTGCCATCTTTTTCTTTGCACAGACAAATTCATGCAGTGTTCTTGCAGAAACACGCTGACCTGTGCAAACCATTTTAAGGTCCAAATAGTATGATTTAACTCAAATGACTCCTGTATGTGAAACAGAATAGAGAACAACACAACACTGAGCCAATAGTAAGGTGCTTAGTTACGAGATACCTCTATCTGTCTCGGTTAGCAAGCAACATGTGTAATGTATGGATGTAACACAAAGACATGTATAACTGCTGATTTACATACTAGTCAAATAATAGAATTTCACTTACTAAAACTGAAGCATTTAGCATCTCGCAGTGAACCATATTATGTGACTTGACCCGTCAGTCACAGTAGTCATATCCCTTTAAGCCTTAACAGTATCGAAATAGCTGAGTTATTTAAAAAATAAATAAAGATGCTTTTAAATGCTGTAAAGTCATCAAGTTTAAAACATGGGTCCGTAGGGCTTGATTAACTTTTAACAGCAGCAGATTTTTTAATTTATTTATTAAACCACTTTGTGGCTGTAAACAAGTTATGAAGACAAAGCTAGCATATTATCAGTTTTTAAATGAATAATGCTGTTATAAAGCAATTACTCGTTTACACATCCAGCAGTTGCTGTGCAGCGATAGTGTAAATACCAGCATTGTAGCAAATAATGTTTTCTAACACATGACACCCACATTTCACTGTTACATACAAGGTCTCACCAATATTTGCTGTTTTAGAGATCTAAAAAACAGGACCTGTGTTAGGAGGTCAGAGGGGTGGCGGTGGAATAACCTACAGGTTTACAAATCAGGTGACCTGACCATGCTTTCAGTCTTCTTTGTCTTCTTTGTGTTTTGCTTTTTCTTTTCAGTCATTTTGTTTTGCTTGTACTTTCTCTGGCTGGGTTATGTTCATGCTACAAAATGCCACCTTACAGCAGTAACCCTACCAGCTGAAAAATGACAAGTTGAGAGATGCGCAGCTACATGACGTCTAGTGCGTCACACATCGCTGCCAAAGGACACCTTGTGTGTCTGTGTGACACTCCACCAACTTTGAAGAAAAGAACTGCATAATTTTACACCTCAGGAATGAGGACAGCTCTGTTTCTGCAAAACATCTGATGCTATAGCTGCTAAAAGCCCCATTATGTTCACCATGGAGTTGCTTTTGTTGTCTTTCTGCTATTTGGTGCTGAGCTGGCAGCGTAGACTTGATTTATCATTTCATTTATCTGTTTTTTTGTTTTTTTTTTGCTGAAAGCAGCTACTTTTCTTAGTGCAGTGACCAGTACAGTAAAGTCACAGTATAGTGGGTTAAATCTTGCAAGAAGGTTGAATAAATCCTGAAGGCAACTGAAAAATTGGGTCAAATTCTCATAATAATTAATCAGTGCATGGATTTACTCAGATGATGTTGCTGTTATTATAAAAGATATTTTAATAACAATAAACTATGGTTAAGGTTAAGGTTAGAGGAAGATGATGATTACAACTAAAACGATAAAAAGTCAAATGCTAATTTGATGTCTGTGACAAGACAGTAGCTATTCGGCTGAAGGTTGAAGTAACTATGTAAAGAGCACACCACTTCCTGTGTTGGCCAATATGGAAGTGATTCCCAGGACACTTGGGCTGAAAATGTCAGAAAGGCAAAAACGCCCAAGGTGGCAGCAGTTTAATGTGGAAGTTTTGACCAATCAGCAGTAAGGAGCCAGAAGTTTCCGGCTTGTTGGAACATTTTCTCCCTCCAAAGCTGTCCTCTTACATGTGATTCAAAAACATTTGTAATTTGTGTGCTTTTGAAATGTGTAGCTTCAATCCCACAAACATCTGATGCAAAAATCATTGCACAACTAAATGTTCAACAGATGTTTCAAAAACCAAAAAAACATTCCCAAAATGCCGCTGGTAAATTTATTACAGTGCTTGGTTCATTTGACCTCTATTATGTGGAAGGGCAGCATTATTTAATGTATGTTTGCTGATACAGAGCAAGAGGACAGGGTATCTGTGAATTTCATTCTACTAAAATTTCTCCACTTTCTTACTTGCCAGTAATCAATGCTGCTGATATTTTTTTTTTCTTGTCCGAGTATCAAAATGTGAAGGAGGGAAATTGAGAGCTGTAGCTGCAGGCGACTGAGCAGAGGATTACGGTTCATTGTATTCCACTCGCTGTATAGAGAAAAATGTGAGAAATGAGAATCAGCAGAGCGGCATTTCCTCGTCTGCAGGATTATCTCAGCCGGCCGTGTTGTATGAGGCACTCAGACGTGGTGTTCCTCGTTCTTCCTGCAGACACTTGACCTTAGGGGAAAAGACACACTTGACACCTCAAAATCCATGTCTTTGTCAGTCATACTACCAATCTGAAAGGAATTAAAGCAGCTCCGTATATATGACACATCTCTGTCTCATGAATTCTGGCTCTAGTGAGGATTGCCAGTTTGTGAGCAAATCACTGTAATTAGTGCCTGTGGGATCAAAATAAAATAAGTCTTTTCTCAGCAGAGCAAGCAATGCCTCACTCAATTTAAGGTACAGTTTACCTTAAATAAATGCAGCCGTCATAACTAGATTTTCTTTATTTTTAATCACACAATTTGCCAGCAGTCATTGAAAACTTCACATTTCACGATCTGTTTTTAATATTTGCTGTCGTGGTTATGTGTTATAATAACATTTTATTCCAAGAGGAGCAGAAAATCAATTTGAAATAAATTAAAACTTTTATCCATGTTGGACCAAGTTATACAAGTCACGTTTATCAGGGCAGAGATAAACACTGCATGAATTCAAGTTCACTGCATGTTGTTTGCACAAATCAGACTTGCGTTCTACATTCTTGTACCGCACAATATTCATGAGTCTTGCATTTGCATCATTACGTAAAAGTCTCGTGTAAATAAGAATATCATCTGTGTTATGTAATAATAATCACTCCCAGGCTTCACTTGCCAGTGGAAAGAAATTACCTCAGCAGTAAGATCAGTCGTCAAGATAACATTTTAATGTTTATACAATGCAATTTTATTCTTAAATAAACTGTAAAAGCAGACGGGCTTGCTCACATGTATTGTTAAGAAAAACACTCAAAGCAAAGATTCTGCAGCCAAAATCAGCATCTGTGCCTTTCCTTTCAGCAGCCACGATCTCAGACTGAATGTTGAACTCCAACCAGCATTAGCCTGCAGTCATTTCCGATGTTCAGATTTTCCTCTTGCAAGATAAGAGGGGAATGAGACGAGGCAATTTTATTTCCAAAGCGTGTTTCCTACACAGAGGTAGGTTCAAGGTACAGAGAAAGGAAAACAGAAAAGATAAATCTGAAGTATAAAAAAAGGATAAAAGAATGAAAATTAATTAAAATTGTCAGGAATGCAAAATGTTTCCTTAAAACTTAATAATTTAGTTTAGGGCATTTGAGAGATATCTGGCTATAAAGGTGGACTTAAATTCCAGTGCATAGTAACAATACATGTTTCAGAATAAATTTCCTATATCTGTGTTATATTTTGTAATATATATTTTCTCATTTAAATTACAGTAAACAGCGTGTAGCTGTTATTTCCCAGTTTATTTTTGGTAATCTACAAAATCTGTCAAACTGTAAATAGTTAAAACTATTATCCTCGTCTGCTGTACAGAATAGGCCGTTTCTGTTTTTGTTCCATTACCATGTGTGTTCTGTTTGCCAATCAGAGACCAGCTATTTATTTTTCTTTAACCATTAATTCAATTTAGTGTCTTAGAGGAAGCTGGAGCAGTTTTCACTGGGCGTGAGGAGGGTACACCTTGGACAGGTCTCAGTCAGTCTTCCCTGTGTGGCACACACCGGTTACCAGATTGTCTTGTTACTTTCTGCAACCAAACAGTCAAGCGATTTCTACAAATATTGTTTTTCCTTAACTGCCATCATTTCCCTGTAGTTCCTCTTGTGTATGACATTTTACCTGGTTTATAGATTATGCTTTGTTGCCCCTTAATGAAAGTGTTTGCTAACTGAACACCTGTCATAGACCTCATTATGTTGAAGATAATAGATAATTTATCTATTGATGCAGTTTCTCTGTGGTACCTTAGCTCACGTTATTCTGCCATTAGAGAGCTTCACTTTTAGACTTGTGATTCCAAGAGTCTCCAAATGGAAGGCAAAGCTTTCAGGTCTCAGAAACCCTTCCTACCTTTAAAATTAGATTTTAAACTTTCCTTTCAATAAATTTTATATTTAGAGCTGAATCCATCCTAACTATAGCATCCCTTAATTATTTTTTACTATTACTTTTTTTCACTCAACTATCAAATGACATTATCTTTGTCTTATCTCTGCTACAGTTAAGGTTAGGTCCCTGTCTCCCTTTGCTCCCCCCCCCAGGATGACTGCTTTTGTGAACTGTTATCATATAAATGAATTCTATTTAATTTAACTGAACTGAACTGACTTGCTCCCTCCGATTGCAAGGAGTGCACATTTCAATACCATAAAGATGTATCCTAACTGTTCTGAGTACCAAACATTACGTTTGAGTCTTTGCTTTCAATAGCAGGAAAATGTTACGTTTCTTTACATTTACTCTACACCAACTGATGGAGCTTTATATAAAATGATTTTGGTCAGATGATGAATTTTGGGTGGATTCAAGCGACAGAGCAAGACTCAACTCTGGTTTACTTGAAAACAAATGCTGTTGTAGCAAGATTGCTATACAGTAGCTTGCTTTTCCTCAAAGGCATCAATGTTTACGATATCCAGCTGTATTCACAAAGAACGGTACATTGCAGTACAAAAAGTACCATATTTTTACAGTCATTTGTAACAGTAAATTGTTGGAGCCTTTCAAAGACCATCCAGCAGTTCATTCAAGCATTGCGCTGCATCATGACTAAGAGCTGCTGCTCCTTCCTTTGATTTTGCTCAAGCAAAGCAACAGCAGCAACAGTCCTCTCACACTTGAGAGGTCTGTCAGGGCTGTATTGTTCAAAGACACTGATGGTGTCTTACAGTCATGGTTTTGTCACCTTCATTCCATTTCAGTAATACAGCAAAACCTTTATTACAGTGCTCACTGATAACAGAAAAATAACCCTGAGTGAGTCCAGGTTAGCTCTTGGGGTTTGGTTTTATCTGCAGCTCCTGGCCAGTTATTTAAATCACAACCTACAATTGAATAAAAATCTTTATACACACAATGTAGATAACACAGGCTGAGTAATACTCCAGTGGAATCACTGCATGTCCAACAAACATTATAACTCAAAATTGGATTCAAAACACAAAACACAGCAGCTATTAAAAAAGACAAAATCTGTTTCTCATAATGGCACAAAACATGGAATAAATAATTTACTGTTTTGGAAATCATATTAGCCACATGCTGGGAGAACAAACTCGAAAATAAGCTTGAACTATTACCGTCGGCCCACTTTTCCCATTTCCAAGCTGAAGACCACACTACGACAGAGTTCTAGCTTGCTATTCAGTTTTATCCTTATTTTATTCTGCATTATTGTGAATAAACTCTATGTTATTGCTGTTATATGAGAGTTTATTTACTGTTACATTTAAACAGTCATTGCTTCCCTTTCTGCATGACTTCACCTCCATTAACAGTTCTTGACAGACGCTGCAGCGGCTTTTAATGCGATCATTTGTTTCTGTTACTAAAGAAAAGTTTGGTCAAGTCAGTCCTCTGAATGTAAAGCCGCTCGGGAAGTCTGATGTACGGCCGTGTGTGTCACCAGCAGCCCGGTCTCTCAATGTCCCGATTCAACAGGCCCTCAAGGACAAACCACGCAAGACACATAAAGCCCGGAGCATTAATTATTCAGAAAGGAGACGGTTGTCAGAGGCAGATAAATGTGTTTTACAATTCCACTCTTGCTTTTCACTGCAATTTAAGCTGGAGGGAGGGAAAAGCGGGGCTGTAGTTGTCCATTATCATGCACTTTATCTCCTGAAATGAACAAACCCTTCAAAACAAATGCAATTCAGTAAATTGAATGGCAGCAAATCCAGACAGCCGTGAGATGGGAGGGCTTGGGAAAGTTAGCATGCACATGGGAACATTTCATGATCAGGAGAAAACACCTTGAAACTTTTACTTCTTTGTTTTAAAATGAAGGCCCTGATGTGATCATTTTGGTAAACGTGGGTTTTTCAAACCAAAACCTGATATTTTGAAAAGTCCTTCCAGAGTGAAGATGTTCAGAAAACGCTCTGTTATTTCTGCATTTAAATGTGGACAAGGAAAACAAATTTGCTTCCGACTGTCAATAATGTGTAATGTGATTTTATTTGTAAGCTTCTGATTGGCCTACATTTCTTGAGAGAGGGTCATATCAAACTGGTTGCTTTTAGATGTACTTGAGAGCTGCACAATGTTGTTTTTTGGGTGGATGTTCATGTAGACAGAGCAGATCTAGATTTGTTAAAACTTGAATTTGTAAAACAAAAAAATCTCAAAAGGCAGAAAATTCCTGCAAAGGCACAACCCTATACCATTATTATGATGGGCGAAACTCATGTTCCTCACACTGAAGTACCCTCGCCCTTTTCCCTCCACTTGAGATTCACATCATACTGCTGCTACAGACCTGGAATATGAGATTGCATGTTTACAGTCTTTGAGGTTGCTCTTTCTACCTGCAGTCAAAGAAAATTACCAGTCAGTTAAGCATAAAGTTTGAATAGTCTCCACAAATGAATGAGAGAAAACTGATGCCAAAGAGAGGGGATATTATTCATATTCTGTGGCTATCAGCTCAGAAGGTCCACCCACGTGCTGATTTTCTAATTGGGAGGGGCAGCCAATCACAAGAAAGTTGGTTTACAAGGGATGTGACCTGAAAGACAAAGGAGCAGGCCTGTTGCAGACAGGAGATGAACGGGTGGTGTGCAGAAAGCCCCAGTATACGGCGAAAATTATTATGAACTTGCAAAGCTACTCTAGTGCAGTCCAATCATAAAGATATGGAGCTTTAAATGAGCACAGGCCCCCTTTGATGTTGCAGGTCATAGAGGTGGAGGTAATTTTCTCTGTATACTGCTGGCTGTCTAACATGGAAGCGTTAAGTACCGAAAGATGTAATTACTCTAGAAAAGCTCAAGTATCTGAAAAGTGTACTGACATTTAGCACTTGAGTGAGTGTTTTTGCACTTTACTGAAAACATGTGAAGCATGAGGCTTTGAAGTTGTTAAAAGCCACTTTTGTGTAATGTTAATTATGCCTCTGCTTTTGAGTACTTTAGCTTGCTCTTGTTACCCTGATATTTGCTGTTTTGTGTGACTCCTCATTTCCTACAATCTCTAGAACAGAATCAGAAAGTGCTAAGCGACCCCGGCCTTGACCCACACAGCCACAATAGCCTGATTAATGAGCAATACACCAGCAAATAGACAAGGATTATCCTCCAAGCTGTGCCAGGTCCTTTATTTTCTGTCATTTTCATGCGACCACTTATGGGTTCTCACTGTATTGTAATTCAGCTGCCTGGCAGTATTAAAAGAAGGGTTTGAGTAATCTTTTCTCCACTTTCAGAAGTTCTTATAAATTTTAGCCCAAAAGTAAGATCACTTTGCATAGTAAAACTCAGCGGTATTGAGAGCAGGCTGTGTACTAATCCCAGAGTTAGAGGTTTAAACCACAGCCACTCTGCATGCTGAGGTGTCGTTTCAGGCCTTCTGTGTTTGAGCTCGAGCTGCTGAGTTTAAAGCTGCAGTTCAACCCAAAAGAAATCGTCATGCTTTTTCTTGCTTCTATGATGATATCATATTTTGCTTCATAGTGACAAAAAAAACATCCGCAGACTTTGATGTGAGCAGTTTCACATAAGAACTATTTTCTATTTAGTGAACTGCGCTCATTAATCCTATCGCTCTGCAGATGCTTGTGACAACATGCCAAGAAGTAAATACCGATAACATCACTCCCTAAGGCCAAAGTCATTCAGGCCTAGAGGACATTGGCAAAGTGCTGTAAGGGGAAAATGTTGATGGGGGAAAATGTGTATTCCCCAAACGGTTGGTCAGTGGTTGCTGGAGGTTGATGGCTGGTGCTTGGTAAAATCACTTGTAAAGTGGATGTTACAACAAAAATTTTCTTTTGGTTGCTATGGTCGCCCTCAGCCTGTTTGGAAGATGCTGACTTGTGTGTAAACGCTACTTTTCAGGAAGTTGTAGTGAAAGCTGTGATGAAAAAGAGAAACAGAAAGGTGCAGCTTTTACTTTGAAAGTGAACATTCTCTGTTTTCAGTTTCACTACCGCTTGGCAAGTTGTTTGCAGACAAATGGCCATCTGCCATTCAGACCAAGGTGACTGCGGCAACCTGCTAGCAACCAAGAAAACTGCAAGGCGCTGTTCAGTGAAGCACTGTATACTTCTTTGCGACAAATTCCACACTAGCAACTGCCAGCAACCTCCAGCAACCAGTTTACAGTTTTTTCCAGCAATCTGTGGTTGCCAACCAATCTCTAGACTTGCTTGTAAACCAGAAAGTGGTTTACATCACATCACATCAAAGTAAAAGCTTTGCCTTACTGCTTCAATCAACACAATGCCATTTGTCTGCAAACACTTGCCAACTACTTGCCAACCAGTCTCTAGACCTGCTTGAATGGGGCTTTGGCCAATTTCACAGAGACCACCATGAACCTCAGGCAACAGACTGCAACCAGTAGGGTTGGCAAGAATACTTAAATGACCTTCACAAGATTTGTGATGGTTTGTCATGGAAAGAGACGTTGCTGCTGAGTGTTTTTAAAGTATTTTTGGATTCTTGCGTTTGTACAGCTGATATTTACAAAACCAGCCAACTTGGAGTGAAACGATCCAGATGTGTAAACAGCACTAAATTACTTGTGCATACGTTGATATGAAGGCCAATGAGGCCTCTCAGTCATGTGACTGAATAAAAAAAGAGACTGCTGTCTGTAGGCTGTATTGTATTTATTCATTGTTTAGTTCTGTGATACAGCTGTGGTGTGTTGTAGACATTAGTATAAACTAAACATTTTTAATATTGCCATTAAACAGCTGACGTGAAATAATGTAACAATTTCCTCACTGTTTAAAAAAACAGCCTAATATATACCAACGCAAACCGCCATCAGCTGAACCTACATATTTTAAACATAAACAATCAGCACTTGAAAACCTAAAACATCTTAAACTTTAAAGGGGTAAATGATTATTTTAGGAATTATTTTGGGGTGCATTTTTCCAACATCACCCTCAATCATACGCCGGCATACATATAACCCTTCAAACAGCATGCCTACCATGTGTAACATCCTTTCTTTGCAAATCCTGATGAATTCAGACTCAAGCCACAGGAGACGATTCACTCTAAAAATAGCACTTCCCATTACTGGTTAACTGACTTTGACATGGAAAATTGATGGAGGTCTCCCTTATAAATACCACAATTCCACAATCAGAGTAAAGACTGTGAATGAATTCATTATTTAATGCCCAAGAATCTGAGAACAGCTGCATGCCTACCTCTTTTAAACCTTTCCCCCTCTGACAGCAGTCATGTGTAGATTATGCCGTTGTCTGAATATGCATGGAAGAGTGTCTAAATGTTTATACGCTTTCTGATTAGCGCTGCATCTGCGAGCTGCTTCAGTTGTTGCGTGGGCAGTAAGATCTCAGCATCTCTGCATGCTCTGTCACAAAGTGCTCCACCTAAATGCCTCTACTACTTATCTTCCTCTGGGGATTACAAAGCATTGCAAATAAATGCCGAGCGGCGTAACTGACAACAGTCACATTATTGCAGCATGCCTGGCGATAAGGCCCACTGTGCACGGCGGGGCTCTCTGTGTGGCCTTTCTGCAGCTATTTAAAAGTGGAACACACACACAGAGAAAGGAGAATCTTTGCAGTATGAAATAGTTTTGATGTGATGATTAATGTTCCTCTCACAGCCGACTCACCAGGAGCCAGAGACGAAGAGCACAAATGTCACTGGCCCTACTCATTATTTTGCCTGACAAATAAAGCAAACGGGTTTCTCTGCCAGATGCCCCTCTCTACATATAATACAATTAACTCACATCTCTTCCACTTAATTTCCCCACCATCACCTCATCATTTTCTCCCTCCGCCCGTCGGTGCCTGGCCACGACTCCGCCTCTGGCCACAAGACCGGAGAATGCCCTCAGTAAAGGTTATTACAGAAGGAGACTAACTTACACTGTGATCTTTAGCAGCAGGAGGCTTATCCACACAGGATTTTACACAATGTTAAATCTAACACATGGGCGTCTACTTAGGTGATGATTAGCATTCTCGCACAGCCGAGGGCGCACGATTCTCTCTGTGGGAGGTGTTTTAAAGGCAGCTGAGGTTTTCAAAAAAATTCAGAGAACTTGTCTCTCTTTCCTGAATACTTTCAAGTAATAAAACATGGCTTCATCAGATGGTTTCCACTTCATCCAGCCCAATAAAAGTAAACTAAAGTGGGTGATGTCTGTGACCTCTGGCTTTTAAAAGGCTCGCTTAAAAACCTCTTACACTCAGAAAATAAAGTACCTTGTTGTACCCTTAGAGGTATAACGGCTTGTCCCTGTGGTACTATCCTTTGTGGTATAGCTGTTATCCCATTGACAGGGCGCACTTATTTGTAATAGTTTGTACCTTTTGTAATATAAAGACTGACCTGGTAAACCAAGATATGAATAAATATATAATACTGTATTGTTATTGTGCATATTTGTTATCATTCATCTGCTCAGAAATAACACATTTCTAGCCTTACTGACCGCTTAAAGCCTTATCTGTCACACATCTGCACCTACAGCTACCTTAGAAACACCAGTTATATTTATATTGCTCATTGGGGGCCATCTGACTGTCGGGGATTTAGCTGTAGCATTGTAGATCTCTTACAATATACAGCACATTGAGGCAACCGTTGTTGTGATTCAGCACTATAGAAATAAAACTGAATTCCAATTTGAAGTGAATTAAAAATTTGCACATCTGGGACGAAAACAGAGCAACCAGAGAGAGCTCACCAGGCACAGGAGTACCTTTAAATCCACAGCCTTGTTGCTGTGACAGATTCATAGTTATTCATTCAAGTTAATAAAATAAAGGAACATCCATTTATTAGTTTTCTTCAGTTCTTATGAAATTCAAGGGTACCCCAGCCGTCACTGGCAAACCTTGGACAGATCACAGAATACCAAGACAGTATAACTGTAATTTTATCTTATTTAATTTCCTGTTTGCTTAAACACAGTCTACTTTGTCATGCAGCACTTTAGAAAAAAAAGAAGAAACATGCACGAATGTTTGCCTTTTAATGCTCGGGAACACATATGTACCATTTTGGACCTCAAAAAGGTCAAATTGGGCTAATCAATTAAACTTCCAGTTGTAAAAACATACATTTCTGTAGAGTGTACCCGTAAGGAGAGGAATGGGCTTTGACTGTTCCTCTGCTTCTAAGAGTGTAGCTGTAAATTGAACTGCTGTAAGTAATCTTTTTGTCTGCTGAGTTACCTTACATGGCTGCTCCTGTTGCCGTGGAGAGAGGAAAATAACAGCCAGCTGCTCCAGAGGTGGAGCCGGTACGCATGAATGTAAGGCAGGCTGTCACTGGAAAACAACATGCATGCTCAGCAGAAGTCCTGGCCGGGTGAGGTAAGGTTAATAAAACCTCACAGCTCCTCAGAGCAAAGTCACGAAGGAACCTTGTTCTGTGCTGGAGGTTTCTACCAATTATATCAGATTATCTGCCCTTGAATGCATCGCTCTGTGAGCAAAATCTCAGAAAACTCGGCAGTATCCCAGTTACTTGATGCAAACCTTTGTTTTTCCCCCTTTTGAGCCAATGAACCTGTCAGAAAACATCTCTATGAGCTTGTACACAGAGAACAAAGAGGACCTAATTTTACATGTCGCAGTTTTAAACCCAAGGGGGAAGTCAGCAATTTCACTGCTTTCCTTCAGCGGAGAAAAACACAGCTGGAGTCTGGTGAGAACAGCAACAGTCAGGGGGGTTAGTTGCTCCCCTCAGCATTTCAAATCTCAAAAGACATCAATGGGGTTACGCAGAGCTGTGAACGAAATGTCGTGTATTTTGATTGAGATGGATTTTTCCCACCTCTGTACTTTTCCTAGATCTGCTGTAAAAATTTTTTTCATGGTGGCGTTCATTCTGACAAAAACCTCGGTGCTGCAGGTTCAAGCAAAAGGGCACAGAAGAAAGCACAGAGCACTAAGCTGGCTGAAACACTGCTGGTTTCTGGGAACAGCTTGCACCAGAGCTAATCAAAGTTTTGTTTGTGGAAGTCTGGAAATGAGCTAAAAACTGGCCTGTCGAATTTTCATTACGTTACAATAAGGACGTTCTCCTTCTTCTTCACGGTGCACGTGTTTGCATTATAAATATGCTACTGCTGTCACCTGCAGGGCAAACATAGCACTGCATGTCATCCTCTCTGAGTGTCGATTTGTTTTCCTGTACCAGAAAAAAGAGTCAAATTCATTAAAAATAGATGGGGCTGGAAAAGAGCAAACATCTTCTGCTCTGTCACGAATTATGTTTGCACAGATTTCTCTCCACAAATAACATCCAGCGGGTTGTTAATGACAACTCAGCAAAAAATTCAAGTTTCCCTGATGGGTTTCCAGAAAACAAATTTACTGCAAAGAGCAGGATGTACGGCTTCAGTAATGCAAAATGCAGCAGAAGGCAGATTTTAGATGTTAATCAGGATAATTAAGACGCACGAATATCCTCACTGATCCGAGTTAATCGGGACGAAGGTAAAAGAAATTTAGATCTAGGTGGATTGTGGCATTTTGACTTCAGGCTGCTCCACTTGTGTTACAGTCTTTGAGTTTGTTTGTTTTGCTGAGCAGCTCTAACATTTAAATATCTGTAACTGACTGGATTAGACAGCTGCTGCTGATGAAACACATCTGAATCCACCGTTCTGACAGAAACACGTTTGCTTGACAGTGAACGCAAACACCAGATTGTTTAGTGTGCAGATATCGCTGCCTTTACTCGATAAGACGATCTGTCAGGCAGCGAGGCTCAGAAACTCGCATGCACCTGATTGTATCGCCTTGTTTTATTTCAAACTTTTATCCAAACAAGTTGCGGCGTTTCTTCTCCGTGAATATAAAACAGATTGCGATTATAACTTATCATCTTCTTCTGGGTCTTTGCTTCCAATTAAACGATGTTTTGATGATGAAAAAATAATTTCCTTTTGAAATACGGACTGATGAATTTTAGATTGCAGAAATTAAACCTTTCCCTTTTCCAAACACATTCATTCACTGATCTGTTCTTTCATTACGCAGATAAGCCAAATAATTAGCATGTAAAGCTACACCAAGACCGTTCTCTCAGTCGTTTTTTTCATTCATCGCCTCTTTCAACAACTGATACCAATTATGTTCGAGTTCAAAAGGGGATTATGATCATGTTGTTGGGCTTCAAAGGTTGACGTCACTCTGTCCTCGGGGGCTAATGTGCAAATTAACCAGCTTTAAGCAATGAATAAACAAACATTTCCACATCTTCTCCTGCCAGACATTTTGCTTGGCTTCAAAAATAACATCATTTGAAATGATACTGAACAGCTTCTGCTCACCTACCAGGCTCTCCCAAAGAGACCAGCAGAGCAGAGTCTGAAGCAGGATTTGAGCAAAAGAGGGAGAAAAAAGCTCAAAACAGCCCACAGTCATGAAACTTTATTTCAGTGCCATATCCCAAAAATAGCACAGCTGAATATGATTTATTATCCTGCCAAACCACATGTTTTGAAACTATTTACTTTATGTGCCTCACAGTTTGTTTTATTGCCAACCAAATAATTTTTGCTGTAATCCAGAAATATGATAATGGGACAGAAATCTCTGTGAAAACTGCTTCCCAGAACCACCTTCCCCTCGACGGTGCTCCATTTCTGAAACTACCGCTCTAACATTTATATCCACCTCAGATGGTGACCGGCCATCTAGTGAAGGCGAGGCCGGAGCTCCGGGCTCTTCTGGCTCTGTTTTATTTATCACTCAACTACCTGTTTCTCTTTAAACATAGACTGCATACAAATGTAGGCATCATTAAGACCTCATGTGGGTACTTTTGGGGGGGTTTCTGTTGTCACCTTGAGTGTTTTTTCTATCCAGACGAGACCACAGTTGGACAAGAGGACAGAGACATAAAATTGGATAAGATAAAATACAGTTTATTTATCCCAAAAGACCAGAAATTATTCAACAGCCAAAACATTGAATACACCGTATAACAAATAAAGGTTAGACACATTAAATAAGCTCAAAAAAAATAAATACAATATAGATATAATACAATAAAAAAACATAATAAATATCATCAAGCAAAAATACTGGTATTCCCAATGGATGTATGTTAAGCCCAACGCTCCATCTGCACCTCTGATTCCATAATTAATCATTGGCTTCATTTCTTTTTAGGATGAAAATGGCTACAGTCTGGCAGTGGACCATCTGACTGAGTGCTGTAAGGACAATGATCTGGGCCTAAACACCTCAAAAACAAAAGAGATGATTATTGACTTCAAGGGATCTGGGGTCAGGAAACAAAATCTCCCACTCCACATTCATGGTGACATAGTGGAGACTGTAGAGAGCCTTAAGTACCTGGGAGTCACCCTCTCAGTGCAGCTGACATGGTGCACTAACACCTCCCAGCTGGTCAAGAAGGCACAACAAAGACTCTTTATCCTCAGAAAGTTAAAACAAGCCAAACTTTTACAGAAAGTGTGCAAGAGTGCAGTGAAATCCATCCTGACAAATAGCAACAGTGTGGTATGCCAGCTGTGCTGCAGAGAGGAAAGAGCTGCACCGAGTGGTGAGAGCATCAAAGAGCATTGTTAGGATGGAGCTCGCACATCTGGACTCCATCTCTGCCATCAGTTTGATGAAGGCAGACAGTATCAGCAAGGACAGTACGCCCCGGTCAGTCTCGATCAGCTCTGAACAATCAAAACAGATACAGGAACAGTTTTTACTCTAGAGTGAAACCTTCCACTACACTACACACTCTACTGTAAACATGGCACGAAATACACACTTCAATTCAATTCAATTTTATTTATATAGCGCCAAATCACAACAAAAGTCGCCTCAAGGCGCTTCATAGGTACAGAGAAAAACCCAACAATCATATGACCCCCTATGAGCAAGCACTTTGGTGACAGTGGGAAGGAAAAACTCCCTTTTAACAGGAAGAAACCTCCAGCAGAACCAGGCTCAGGGAGGGGCGGGGCCATCTGCTGCGACCGGTTGGGGTGAGAGAAGGAAGACAGGATAAAGACATGCTGTGGAAGAGAGACAGAGATTAATAACAGATATGATTCAATGCAGAGAGGTCTATTAACACATAGTGAGTGAGAAAGGTGACTGGAAAGGAAAAACTCAATGCATCATGGGAATCCCCGGCAGCCTACGTCTATTGCAGCATAACTAAGGGAGGATTCAGGGTCACCTGGTCCAGCCCTAACTATATGCTTTAGCAAAAAGGAAAGTTTTAAGCCTAATCTTAAAAGTAGAGATAGTGTCTGTCTCCTGAATCCAAACTGGAAAAAGAGGGGCCTGAAAACTGAAGGCTCTGCCTCCCATTCTATTTTTAAATACTCTAGGGACAGCAAGTAGGCCTGCAGTGCGAGAGCGAAGTGCTCTAATAGGGTGATATGGTACTACAAGGTCATTAAGATAAGATGGGGCCTGATTATTTAAGACCTTGTATTATTTAAGACTTCAATACAAACACATATGATATGTGCATAATGCTGCTGTTTTCCCTCTGTTGGTTGTTTTTATTCATTCCATTTACTTATTGTTTTTATTCGAAGGGAAAGCCTTTTTATTATGTTTATTGATAATAAAGATCATTCATTCAATCATCCGTATGCAGTTAAAATATAAAAAACCTCAAATGCTGTCTTTTTCCAAATAACCAGTGGAATTCCTTTATTCTTATCTCTTTAAATTTAGCCTAAAAAACAACCACAGAAGCCTTCATCAGGGAAGGAGAGAAATCATATGAGGTGGTAAACTGTTTCTGTGTCTTTCCTTATGACAGCAGAGCTGAAACAGATCATAGAAACAGTTTCCTCTTGCTTGCTGTGGGTGTCCATATTCACCACAGCTGCAGTTGTTTTGATGACCTCAGTGTCAGACTCAGATCATCATCCCTGTCTCTCTAAAAGTCCCCAAGCCAGATGTGCAGCAGCATCTCTGTGAAACATACTGTAATATAATGCATAATATAAAACCACATAATAGTACTATATGCAGTTTTTGTACTAGAGAAAATGAAAATTGACAAGCAGATAAGCAAAAAAAAAAAAAACTTTTGGAAAAATGATGTGTTGGAATCACCTGATTGCCAAGGCTGAAGAATGATTTTTTTTTTTTCTTAAAAAGAACAAAATGGTTTGATAGTTTAGGTTTAGGGAGAACACCAATGATAACGTGGACCTTAGTGAGTCACACAGACTCACTGAGGTCCAAGAGACCTGTGGGCGACCCCGTGGCACCCACACGTCACAAGGGAAAAACGTGTATTCTGACCAGCTGGTAACTGGTTGGTGACAGTTGGAAGGTCGGGTAGTCGGGTATAGTGCTGCACCAAAAGTCTCCCTGTGACTGTTTTGTTGTAAGCAGGTTGCTGCAGTCACCAGTAGTTTGCATGGAAGACGCCGACTTTTCTGCAAACACTCGCCCAAAAGGTAGTGAAACTGAGAGGTGCTGAGAAACAAAGACTATTTATATTCAAAGTAAACATTACGCTTCTTGAAATATGTTGATTGCAGCAGTAAAGCAGGCCTTTTAATCTAAAGGTTTCAGGCTCTTTTCTGCAAGTGTTTGCAGAAAAGATGCCATCATCTATGCATCGTCTAACGGCATCCACTGCAACCTGCTAAAGATCAAAGTAATCGTAAGGAAGTTTTTAGTGCAGCAATATTTTTGGGGTGTTTTCATCTGATGAACAACATCCAGCAATGACTCACCAAGCACCAACCAGTCCAGGAGTATTCAGTACCCCACCCCTTTCTAGGCCTGCATGACTGAGGCTTTAACCCCAACGTTCAAATTTGGGTTGGCATGAAGCACAATTTTGCCACGGCACACTGAGAGACTCAAACTCAGAACTTACCACGATCAGTTTTACAAGATTTAACAAAGAAACTCAAGAATATTTTATGATCCCAATAGATCCAGCTACAGACAGGCTAAATACACAACTAGTGGTTTCCAACTTTCTTTATTCAGCTTCAGCTCTGAATAAAGAAATGCCAGGTTTTTTTATATTTAGAATCTCTTTATCGCGTCCTCATCAAGTCTTCTCAGCTCCCAGCAGCAGAGTCAGGGGCTGAACAGCTCTGAAAATGTGAGAAGAGAAATTCAGTCAGAGTTCACATTTTCAGTTCCTCCCCTGAGGGACCGCTTCATTAGCTTCTGTGCTCTTCATCACCTGCTGATTATCGCAGCCTGCTCAGTTCGTCACCCAGATGTCCAGAGGTCAGAAGCTAAACACACAAATGAAAGAAAAATAACTGTAATGTGAACATAAACTCTAATTTTATGACCCATGTAAACGGTAAATCACATTTACACAGCTTCCTCCTCCCTGCCACTTTATCTTTCATAATATGTCCTGCATGTATCACCATCACATCACCATGATAAACAGCATGCAGGGAATGCAAACAAACCATTAATCTCCTTCTGCCAACAGAAAAACAACCCACACCGCAAACATTTCCTAAATAACCAACTCCTGCTTATTTACACCGCGCTATTAAGGCAGCGAGGATGATGCAAACAATGAGACAGCGGTGTGTTTGCTTTAAAAAGGAATTGGAAGCAAAACCGTTTATGAATATTTTACTGTGGAGAGCGGAGAGCGACAAAGAGGACGTCTGGAGTCAGCTTTTGATAGTTTTTAAACGGCCCTGTGCGTGTTTGTGCGGCGTATGAGTAAATAACTGGAAATAGCTGCGGCACTTTGTCTCCCTCGCTCTCTCTGAATACCTGCTGCCAAAGTACACAAGAGGAAAAAATAAATAGAAGTGAGAAAAGAGAACATCTGGTGGGAACAGTTAAAAAAAAAAACACATGAAAAATTATGATTATACTCAGGGAAAATACACAGGGACCTTACAATAAACGCATGCGTTTTCCTTTGTTAAAATGCATCTCTCGAGTTATGGCACCGAAATCAGGCTCCCACACACGGAGCGAGCATTTTTTTGGAAAGTGACCAATGCAGACATGAAAAGCAATCAGATGTGATTGTGTTGGTAATTGGAGAGGAGTTCTGTGTGGCTCCGTAGCAGAACATGGTTGATTGTGTTTGAATAGTTGCTGATTGACTGTAGCTCTGCTGCAGCCAAGCTGTGCACACTATGTGTCCAATAGTTTTCTTTTTCTTTTTAAAAAAAGGAACTTGAAAATTGCTTTGTGAACTAAGGAGTTGTCCATTTAGTCCTCGTGCAATCATGTTGCTCCTTAGGTCATAAATTCAGCCTGACTGCTGGACTGAAATAACTCTGGTGAAGAGTCGCCACTGGAAAGAAATGTGCAAGGATGGGTTTTGTAATGAAAAATGAACAAGCTGGGTGAGGCAAAGCACCGTGCTGTGTGGGAAATAACACAGAAGTATTCAAAAGTGCTACTCTTGTGGAGAGGTAATTATTTTCTTTCATAAAAATAATATTCTTAGAAATACAAGTCATTTTGGGGGTTGAACATGCCACATTTCTGGAAGTTTCCTGAACAATAAACAATCTCAGATGCAATAATATCACATAATCTCAATCAAATTGTAGCTCCACAGTTTGACAGTCAGGTTAAAAGAGTTTAGACTGGGTATGTCTGAAGACAACTACACGAAAGAGGAGTGTAAAGGCAGGTAAACACTGTGAAATCTCAGATTAAAGACGGCCACGATGAAAGAATCACAGTAACATCTTCGGTCACAGTTACAGAGACACAAAGTGGGTGTTATAATAATATTGTAACCAATGAAAGCCTGGGACAAAATTATGTCGTACCAGAAATTTTGTGTAACTCACAACACTTCACCCTATATCTGCTAACCAACCATCATCATCACATCCAGAAAGAATAAATAAAGTGGAAAAAACAGTGGAGGAATTGTAGATCTGCCTTCAAGTCAAGCAGAAAGCTCTGGTGGCCACAAGCTGTCTCAATAAAAAAATGAGAGCCCTCACAGACTGTATACAAAAGATGGGCAGAGCTTCCAGAGGCCTGTGCTATGAAGCACGATTGAGTCTTATCCAGATAACTTCAGGGTTAGGCTACAAACCCATGCTGCAAAGCTAAGATATCAGCATGTATGAAATCTGCTCTTCAGAAAAAAGCATCACCATTCCTGGAAGAGCCCTCAGACCTCTGTGTGCAGATAGCAGGAGGTTTATTAATAAAGAGATTCTGAGGTGCAACTTTATTCCTTGAATTTTTCCCTGTTGATACAAACAATTTTACTAAAACAATTTTTCTATGAGCAAACATGACATCTACGCTGCTGACCTTATATCAAATTTGCACATCGACTAACCCTAGGTTTGAATTCTGTTGTTACATGTTAAACATCACTAAAGCTGTTAAATATTATTTAATGGAATACTCAATGATAACCCATCCATCCATTTCATTTAATGATACAGTTGTGGTACTCTTAACTCATAACCAGCTTTGTGTGTCCTCTTATTCTGACTGCCAATGTTGGGGGAGGTGAATCCAGATAACAGGAAGACATGCTGGGTATGTTGAACTTATTTCAAAATATGGACAAAGGTCTTAAAAGTGCAATCAATGTTGTGTCTTAAACATGCATTCTTAATAACAGCCAGCAGGTGGCAGCAATTCTGGTTGCAAAATAAAACACATTTTGTTCAATGGCTGAAAATTGTGCAAAGCATTTTGTAGAGGAGATCAAAATGTCAAAGAGATCCTTTCGTTGTTTCTGAGATCAGTATCAAACAGGTCGTTCAGTTGTAACCTCACCAGTTGTTGCTTGGTTGTTTTTGGTAAAATTTTAAATAAATGGAGCGGAAACAGTTAATTTACCTCAGTAAAGAAATATAACAAAAAAATTCTGCATCATAATAAAATCATATGTTCAATTTGAAATAACTTTTTTTAAAATTAAATCCACTGAAGGCTCTTTTTAGAATCGCAAAAACAATTTACGTTTATTTTTCGTAGACTATTACAAATATCTCCTTCTATGGTTGAAGCTGTACCCAACTAGACAAAGGTCTGTGTTTACAGCATAGACTGTATATAAAAAGCAGGGCATTGCTGTGGCCTCCTTCCCCTTTGAGTGATGATCTGCCCTCTTTTTTCTCCTCTCCCCGTTTCTGCTGTATTGTCTGTATTCCCTCCATGGAGCCATGACTGTGACTGGTCTCACCTGGCTCGCTGGTTTGCACACCTGCACTCAATCATTAATCAGTCTCCCTTTGCATTTAATCCCTCGCCCATCCATCCAATTTTGCCAGGTTGCTCTGCTGGCTAAGTAGAGTTATCACCCAGGGTCGCCAGTATTTGCACTGTAATCTTTCTGGAGAGTTTAACTAAGACCAGAGCTTTTCCCTCTGGATGTAACTGTGGGTTTTCTGCCTTTACTCTGACCTTCTCATGTGTGCCACCAGCTACCCTGCCTCCATTCCCTCTGCCTGCTCCCTCTCCTCACTATCTCTCTCCTTTAGTCATTTTATGTTTCTATAGTTCTCTGCTTCAGTTCACTGTAACCTTAACAGAAATGGACACAGTGACTGCACCCGTTAGTTGCTATGCTCCTTATTTTGAAGCTTCAGTGATCGTGTTTTAGACTCAGCTGTTGCTGCTGATGTTTCCATATTTGGCAGAATGGACCGGTAACTTATCTTCTGCAACACATGACAAAAACAACAGATTTATTTCAACAGCCTGTACCTGTAACATTCCTAACCAAGGAATGGGCACATCCCTAGCCTCAGGCTTCAACAAAACTAAATGGTTTTGTAATTCGTCAGTTGTTATGAATGAGCTACAGAGACTGATCCAGCCGGCTATTAAAAAAAATCTTAATTTCATGCCAAGAATTGGATGCTTTAATGTGGGACTCTGAGGAAATACTTGAAATGCTTTTCAAGCCACCCTCAAACTAGAGAAGCTACAGTTGTTTGGCTTCACTTTTCAGCCAAGAAGATGGCCACTTGGTTTACAAGAAAACTTTCCGATGTCATCGACCACTTCGGCGAGGTGACGGTCTAGACATTTGTGGACTTCTCTTTGAAATAACTGAAAGATAAGTAGTTTTAACCTGGAGCAGGAATCTTCAGGAGGGCTCTCATCTGAGTCATATTTGGGGTCTGCCTCTTGAGCATGACCCCAAAGTGGAGGTAGTCCAGTAACTGACAAAAAGACCTGACACTGAAAGCAGTGAAGAGCTGGTTTAAAATAAGCGAAGGACGGTATAAAGGGTTCAGTCAAGTAGCTCTGAGGGTTGTGGTAGTTCTTTCTGGATTAACTTTCACGAGCTTTTGAAATATTTCTGTATTGTAGAGGCTAAAGATGATGCTAAATTGCTGTGATGTGACACAACAGATGTGGGACATCAAAGGCAGGGTCACTGGTTTGCATCCAAAGCCCAGCTGTTCTCAGGAAAGACACAGACTGGCTTCCAGGGCTGGGGAACACCCAGCTGTGCTTATATGCTAAGCACATAAATGAAAATCATTTTCTACTGTGTGCAACATAAACCTGCTCACTAAATACATAAAGGTAAACGATGTCTTGTTCAATGATGTTAAAACAAACCCCTTAATTCAAATTCAGGAAGCATTTGCCCATTTTTTGCAGCAAAGTCTTCAGCTCTGACTCAGACTGGAATGCATTCAGCTCTGCTTGAAAATAGACTTGCATGGGACTGATCCTCAAACAGAACAAGACAGCAATAAAGACCTCCCCTGCAACCTTGAATTTGATTTGTTTTGGTGCTGTTGTGGGGAAAAATCAGCTTCATAGCGTTATGTGAATGCTTTATTCTGAAGAGAGAAATCAACATCATCATCTCTGTTTTGAACTCACAAATATCAGAATGGAAGTCACGCAGGCAGACTAGACTCAATTTTCCAACCTCCAGCTCAGTGAGATTTCTTTTTTTCTGCTGACACAAGGTTTTCATTTGACAGTAAAGACATGCTTCTTGCTTCAGCTATTACCTGAGAGGTGTAACTTTTCTTCTCTTCCAGCTAAAATCCACTTTCATACCAACTTATAGCTGGTTTTAAGGACTCAGTCCTATCAAAGAAACGCTATAAAAGTCCATTAGGACCAAATGCCTTTCTGTGACATTTCAGGAGGATGATTACACCTGGTAAAACAATTTAAAGCCTCAAAGGATCATTGAGCATCAAACGATTCTGGACCAGGAGTTCATTTTTCCATGCTTATGGGACTATAAGGAAAGCTTTTAAAGAACCTATCCTTCCCATGCTCCGCTGCCAAGCGCCTCTCACTTCTGAAAAAGAGAGATGATAGCTTTGAATGACCTTGACATGCTTTGGTTTGTCTCATCACTGAGCTGCAATTCCAAGCAAATCAAGCACTGCCATGCCTGAGCAAGAGAGAGAAAACAAGACCCTCGGGAATACACACACACACATGCACACACACAATCTCCCACCCCGGTCACACCTTCTTCACTTCACCACCATGACATTAAGATGACAGCAGCACCAAGAGGAAATGAGAAACATGAGAGTGGGAGGTCGGGTGATTAGCGCAGGTCTCACAGCCCCACCTTGTGTTCAAAGGCAGGAAGTGACACACACACACAAACACACACACATACACACAATGAAATAAAGATTATTCAGTTGCTGAACACATTAAGTCCTCATAAGCAGATGGACTTAAAGACAGTGGAGCTACAGATTGCTGTAGAGTTCAGTTAAACCTGAACTGAAATCGGGTTAGGCTGTGCCGGAATTGCCACACTATTGTCACCGACGCACTGGCGTGCCTGTTATGCTGCTGCAACCTGTTTTGTACATTAATTCTCATTTTGGCTCAAGGAATGGACTCATCATCCTTACAGTGCAAGTAAAAAATGAAATAAGCATCCCAAACAATCTGAAAAATAAAGAATGAGGGCTACTCGTGTGGGGATCCCTTTGATTTTACCTCTGCTGAATCACAAGGGCTGAATGAAACTAACTAATAACTAGTAAACTAGTAACTAATCGAGGGATAACCATCCAGTTTTTGTTTCTCAGAAGGTGATTTGTAATTACTTGAACTTGAAGGTACATATTTTATTTCATTGTTAATCATCCTATATGTAAAGTGCTTTTCAAGTTATATTTTATTATTTATTCATCAGAAAAATATTTCCAATGGCATAAACTTAATTTTATTTGACCACATGGCTCATTTAATCCTTCTACATGGAGACAGAATTTAAGTCAGACAGAGCAGTAAAAGTAGGAGCTTAACTTAAGGGCACCGTGTATGACAATCAATGGAAATTCTGGGATTGTGGACAGAAACTAACTGGTTGTCTGCTTGATCTAATGGCTGTTCATGTTTGAAAATCCAAGACTAACAGTGCCATAAAGACCAGTTACTTCATGGATCGAGACTTCATCCGTAAAGATTTGCAACAGTATCTTTCATCTCAAAACTGGTTAATCAAAACTACCTTCATGGTTGTTCGTTTTGCAGAAAGTCCCACAAGAACTTTCACACAGACTCACAAAATACTGGCAATAGAGAAAACAGACTTTTAAATTGGATCCACTATAAGAATACTGTGCATGTGATCAGTGCAGTCAATCAATAATAGCCTAATATGAAGTAACAGAAATCAATAGTGCAAATCAGCCAGTTACCAGTCTTTTTAAAAGCAGCATACATTAAATATATGTTGTAGTACGCCTCAGAGCCTGCATGTAAAATATGTGCAGTTCCCATTTTGCATGCTTATTAGCGACATTAGCATTCAGTTAAAAGCACCGCTGTGGCTGAGTGAAGCCTCACAGAGCTGCTAGTCTCTTGTTTTCTGCTGCCCGTTTCTGAAGCAGATCATATCCCCGGTTTTCAAACGTGTCATTAAACAGTAAACTGTCACTTTTACAGACACGCAGCCTGAACCTCTGATTGAATGCTGATTGCAGAACACAGAAGAAGATCACGATGAACCAGCAGAACGACACAACAGATGAATCCTGCTTGTTGGCATGAAAAATATTAAAGGCAGCCAACTGACATGGAGCAGATTAGCGTTTAGATGAATAATGAGAACGTACGGAGTTGGTAGATGGGCATATTCAGCATTGATGGTATGATTTCTCTCTCTCTGCACTATACAAGACGTGGCTACTAGCTGAGCTCATGTAGGCTGAACCAGCATTAATCTCATTATTTAATATTCAGTCTTAGCACAGCTCTCAGAAAAGGTTGGGGAATGAGAAGAAAAGCAGCTTGGCCTAAGGGGGCGGGGTGATTCTGAAATGTTGACGGTGGCCTGTTGCCATCAAAACCACTGAATCTTATCAGTTTTACAGACTTGTTTTTTGATTGTCGGCTTAATTTCTGCAGATGAATGCAGATTATTACAGATGGATTTCATTCCCCCTCTGTTCCTCCACCCCCGTGCCTTTTTCGCTCACAGCAACATCTGTGACAAATATAAAGAATACAATGAAACCCCACTTAAGCTCACTTAACACTCATCCATCCAACCTGCAGGCGGGTCCGATAACAAGGATCTGCCACAGGACTTGCAGCCTATTGCTTCTGGATTGGAGCAGGGGTGAACGAGGGGAGCTAGTGAACATGCAGGACCAGGTTTTGGATTGTTCTAGGGGTTAAACTTTATCCACTGGATTTCCATCACAAAAGCCTCCTCAGCAGTGAGCAGACGTGACCTTGGGGCCTGCCAGGGACAAACTGAGGAAGTGAATTCAATGAAGCGTCCTCCATTCACGTGTAGGCCTAATAGGTCGCTGTCTATCACACCAAGTACCCGACCCTAGGCACACCTCCTCCTCCTCTTACACTGGTCAGAGTCCCTTTATTATGCTGATCTAATGACTGTGGAGGGTAATCCGAAGGACCTTCATTTGAATAAGGGTGACGTGTTACGCACTCAGCCAAATCTGAACTGACACTGGGCCCCATACCTGCCAACTTGGGTGAGCGTTAAAGTCGGCCGTTGCAGTACCAAAACAAATTTATCCTTCTACAATTTGTGCGTTCGTTTATTCTGATAACACAGTAAAATCTCTTGATACAAAACAACAAATACCTGCACACAAAGAAAGAAGTGGTAGAACATGTGCTGCAGAGATATGATATTGCTGGAAGGATCTGTCTTGTGTGGACAGTAACAGAAAATATCTCAGTGAGTCCAGTTTGACAACAAAATACAAATTATTTATAGAAATATTTGTGTCTTGATACTGACCCTAATGATTTAGTTTCAAGAATAATGACTTCACCAGCTCACCTGTGTGATCCCCGTAATTTTCTTATCATGATAAATGGGCGACTGTATGGTTACACTGATACTTTTAGCCACACTTTGCACTTTTGCACTGGAAAGCCCCTGAACCTTGCAGTGGCCCTGCCCTTCCCCTTCCTCGTGGTCGGGGATTCCTGGAACTCAAGATTGGGGTTATCAAATTTTTAATACACAAATATCATGGGCAAAAGAATCTCTAATACTGATATTATTGTCACAGCTATAGCAGGAATGCGTAGTTGTAATACTCAGTATTGTGACTAAAATCACATGAACTAATACTGGAGAATAATCCAGTACGATCGTAGAGTCCATATATTTAATTTACGTAGAACAACAATTCTGAAGTCTTGAACTTCACAGTCATCATTGTGGGGTTTTTTCCTTTTTTGGACCATAGTTGTATTAGTGGAGCAAGACAAACCTTTAAACATATTGCTAAACTGGGCGAGCAAGAAAACAGGCTAAACAGAATAAACCTAAAACTATCAGACAGATGGAACAACTGCCACCTACACATAAACATTTTTTTTGCCTTTTAATACACTGAAGAAGAGCAAACAGAACCCGCCTGTCACTCAAAGTGATCACACCTCTAATAATGCAAAACCGTAAGCCTTAATACAAATTAGAGGTGTTATACACGTTAAAAGAAGGTATCGCCCACAGGAATTAAAACACCTTCATTTCTGCTGACTGGGTACTGATTCAATTCAATAGCCAACCTCAAGTGGCCATCCAAGGAACTGCAGTTTTTACATTTGCACATTGCTTTGATTTACGGCCTAAACTGCAGTTTTGAGTTTTATTACTTATAACTCATTTTACTGGGAAGGTGCCAAACAACTAGAAATGCAGCCAAAAATTAAAAAGAAACAATGATTTTGTAAAACTGAGTCACAGTGTAGACCTTTTATTTCCTGCTTTAAGGGAGTAGAATATTTGTTTCACAGTTTAAGCATGATACATGTTAAGTTCAACAAATATACACAGTGCTAACTACTATTAACCACTTTGGTGTCTTGGAGAAGGGAAAAGACGGTACTGGATGGGATGTTTGCCATTACCATGATTGTTGACATGGTCAAAATAAATTGATGACATTTAAATATGTGACCCACAACCTGTTTACCTTTTGGTATTCAGTCAAATACATCGCTAACTTTATTCATTGTGTGCTCATTTTTGGCTTAGTATTAGGAATTCTGGTGAAGATTAACCACAATGCACAAAAAGTATAAAAAATGTACAGGCTTTTACAAGTTATGAACATCTTTCAGTTTTTAAATGATCATCCGTGCTGCTGTTCCACAAGGCCCCTGGTCTCAGTGAAAGTGTTGATCTGATTTACTCATTAAGTAAAGAACAAAACTGTTTTTATTTCAGATTTATATTTTTCACTCATGAGAATTTATAACTCAGAGAGCTGCTGAGAGAGATGCAGACTTCCAGTCTTCTTTAATTAATGCTCAGCACAGTGAACTTCATAAATAAGTATTTTCTCAGACTTGGAGCCAACCCTCTTCAGCCCAGCAGACGATTTGGTGTGTCCCTGCCTGCAAACTCGTGTGAGATTATTCAAACCCAGAGCACAATTTTTAATTCTAGCCTAGATCCCAGAGTTTCCCAGGACACCAAATATGTTAAAGTGAATTACAGGGTAATGCAGTGAAAACAGTGCAGCAGAAGCCTAAAAAAAATCCACGTAATGAAATACTGCAGTCATAAAAATATTCCCTCAAATTACGCAGTAATTTAATACAGTCAAGTTTAATACAGCTTCATTAAAGGATCTAAGTATATATATATGTATATACTGTTTTCTAACTGTGAAGAGTTTTTTTCTTTTTTCGAGTCAAAGAGACACGGGAATAAAAGATGCAATAAAGCCTAATGTGTTGCCTTACCAACAAGGTTACAGCCTCGGGGCTCCAGCTCCCCCGGGCCCCATATTCACTCTGTGTCAGTCGCTTTATGAAAAATGCACCATTATATTCCATAAACCAACTGACCATTAAATTATAGTGTCAGCTCAAATGATAAAGCTCTCTGATAAGGCATCTTCATTTCCACACAGCCATTTTACCTTTGCTCTGGTGTGCACGTTGCATATTCCCAAATGAATTTATGTTTCATCAAATTACCATAAATAGCGGGTAATCAGGGACTGCAAAGAAACTATTCGCCCCGGGGCCCCTTTTCAGGGTTCATGTTTATGGGTCAAACAAATGAGTCATTCTCTGGTTTAAAAAAAAAAAAAAAATCGGAGCTTAAGCAAATAAAACGCTGTTTTTTTCCTTCCCTAATACAAGCAAAGAATGTAAAGCATCTACACAGTGTGATTTTTTTTTTTTATGAGCATTGGAGACAAACTGGTGTAAGAAGTCGATTAAACGTCCTCTTTAAGATCCTTTAAAGCAAAAAGAAGCCATCAACACCATAAACAAAACTCCAGAGAAAGTTGCAAGCACAGGCAGAATGTTTGGTGCTGGCAGTAAATTCAAAATAATCAGCTTTCTTTGTTTTGTCCATCATCTCAGTACAGTTATGGTTAAATGCAGGCTTCAAGTGATTAGTAAACCATTTAATTTATTTATATTTCATACAGCTTCCCAAGTTGTTGAATTTGATCTTACATGGAAAACCCAATGTTTTGTAGAAGTTCATATTCTAGTTTGTTTAGATATTACACACCTTTTACAACCGAATAATATAAAACCTATTATGCCAGCACACACCTTCAGTGCACGTGGCAAATTCTCAAGCTATAAATTTTCCAGGGAAAGTAAACAATCTCAGTCCGATAAATCTCTGTGTAAACAAAACATGAAAAGCCTGCTGCAATCACGGACCGAGCCTTTACGTGTTTTATTGATTCTTGAACAGTCATCCCACGGGGATATGAGTCTGCGAAGCATATTGGATAAATCGTGATTTATTATTTTTCTGCATGTGAAGAAATGCTGCCAAAATATGCATAAATGTAATTAACTGACATTTCACTCAGGAGGAGTGAGTTCCCATCAGGCACTGGTTATCAAACAATTTATTTCTCATAGTTTACGACCGAGCTTGCCCTCAGGCGTGCCCACAGATCACTGTGGATTGACTCTTGGGGAGGCAGAAGAAAAGAACAGTGCTTCCAAGTAAGCCATTACCTCTGCCTATGGGGTTATTAATCCACACAATAAAGGTTTTAGCTCTCAGCAACCCAGAGAGAGAGTTACAGTGATTATGGGGGGAAATGGTTTGATGTTTTACTCTGTGACAGTTTGAGTAACAGTGAGGGGTAACACTATATCTTATTAATCAGTGGTTGGGGGCACATTCACATCTGTTACCAGTGGTAAAAAGTAGCTAAGTACATAGCATTCTCCTTGTCTGCTAAATATTCTGACTCTGCTCATTTTTATGACTTTAAGCTGCGGTTCTTAACTATTAAGGGATTTACCTCACTTTAAATATGTATTTTAGACAAATGCTTCCCAGACAAATGTCCCTTCATGACAACAAAGGAATTTCATACAACTCTATCCACTGATACTAGTACGGTCCCTTTCTGTCCCAACAAGGAGCTGTAGCTGTCTGCTATGCATCACTTTAACTAATTTCAGTCACCAAACCACTTGTTTGTGGTGTTGATGCCTTTTCCAAAAAATTATAATATTGTTATCTGCAAGGCTTTGTGCCTCAGTTTTATTGAGAAAAGTTCTTGTATTTTTAATTACTGTATTATTAGAACTAAAAAGGCATGTGTCACTGTCAGTGTAGTTAGCTAACAAAGCTTGCCAGTCTTTTCTGCCACTCCACCCTTTCATCCAGATTCATTCATATCTGGTTTCAAACTACAAAGTCCAAAAACAATGGATGGAGGCATCCATCTTTTATATACAGTCTATGATACAGTCTGCATGACTCTACAGTCATGCAGCACCTTTGCCAAACCAAACAGCTTTACAGCAGTGAGAATGAGGCTGAGTTTAATTACTGCCTGCTATGTGCTAAATATTTCAACAACAAAATCTATTCTCTTGAATTTTCAGCCATTCCATATATAAAGCTCTTACAGTGAACATTAACAAACTTCCTTTTTTTATTAAATAAATTATAATGGAATTATTTTGAAACTGTCTAAGATGCACATATTATTAAATCAATAAGTAATATAAAATACACCATGCTGAAATAGGTCATTCTGCACAATGTGTGCTATAATTGTATAGTAAGTTTACTTTTATATGCACTGTGTCATTACTGCCGTCAATTAAATCTCATAAAACACCTGCATATAAAATGTTGCTCAATTGAAAAAGAATGAAAATTGTCACCTCTTGTTTTCTTATTATGTGCTATCCTCTAATAAGGCTATCGCTACTGATGAATTAGTCGTTAATAATCACTTACTTGCTAAAGCTGGTTTAAAAAGACATCTGTCTTCCAGATTTTATAAGCATGTGTTTATGTTCAATTTGAAAAATAGTAGAACACTGTAATATAAATATAACAGCATTTAAAGCAGAATATTTCTCTCTAAATTGTTGGATATAAACTGGTATTACATGAAAATACTATTGCAAGTTCAGGCATTAAAGACTCTTTAGAAATGTAAGTTTGACTTTCATTTCTAGTGATCACTTTTCTTGCATAAGGCACCGCATTCTCCTGGTTTACCTTTTTTCCTCTATGAAACTACATAATAGCACTTTACCACAGACAACGTTTATGTTCACTCGCCCTAACACATGGACGACTTAATCTGACTTGGCAGTCATATGGTTGCAGTTACCTTGCTTAAGCTGTTTTGTGTTAAGCATAATGAGGGCCATCAAACTCCGGTAAATGCGAGACACTCCTCAAAGACCCTCCGCTGAGGACTTTTCAATAGTGACACAGTAACAATTACATGTAAATCAGGCCAGCAGGCTGGAATTTTAAAAAGTTGAAACAAAGGAGCTGGATGAAACTTTAATGGATGTTGGGAAGGAGTTTGGTTATTTTAGCAGCATTTGAGCCAGAAAGAAGAAAAGATGTTAAATCAGATAAATAACTAAACCTGATGAAGTAAGGCAAATATTTTTCTTATGATTTCCTGTTTCTACTTCATATCAAGCTCCAGTTTTTAAAAGCTGATTTATTATCCTTTTAGTTATTTTCTGTCATTTGCATACCGATACTATTACAATGGGTGTCTGTGAAGGTTCTCAGTCATCCAGGTCGTCGTAGTCTAAAGAGCCTGGAAAGAAAAGCGTCTGGACTTCTTTAAGTTGCTTGAAGACGTTTCACCTCTCATCCAAGAAGCTTCTTCAGTTCTAGGGTCAAATGGTGAAGAGTCCCAGATTTAAGCCCTGTGGGAGTGTCCGCCCCAAGAGAGACAATGGACCCCCTGATGTTTCTCTACCAAATCACATGAGCCAAGGTGTGAAAACAGGTGTAGGTCACAATCAGCCAAGGTTTCGGGTGAACTCACTGTGAAACCTAACCCCATCCTATCATGTGATTTCCTGAGGTCAGAAGGCCCAGGATGTGAGTGGGCGTTAAGGCATCTGGGAAGGGATCTCAAAACTGGATTATAGATGGCAGACCACCACCTCTGTTCAAAGATGGACGTTCACAGAGAGTAGACTCTTTCAAATAGTCTGTTTATTACAATGGTTGGTACTCATATTAAACACAGATACAGTTTCAGATAATGAGGTCAGTGTATGTACAAGTAATCCCTATGAGACTGCTTTAAACACTCAGTTTCAGACAGTTTTTTTTCTGCACTCTTTATAGATATTCCTAACTGGGTCATCTTCCCACTAAAAGCCTCAGTCATATAGACCTAGAGACCAGTCCACCACACTCTGGCACCATTCAGCCACTTGGGGAAAAAAATCTGTATTCCCCAACCAGGTGCTAAGCAGTTGCTGGAGGCTGCTGGCTGTATGTAAATAAAATCAATCACAAAGAGGATAAGAAAAAATAATAATTACCTCAGTATAAGAAATTACAATCATACCATCAGTGTACGGACTCACAAATGTCAGCAAACTCCTGGAGATTTCTGAAACTATCGTAACGGATTTGAGGGAATGTGGAAAAACTAGAGGGACAAATATGTTTACACCTGAAAAAAACATGACCACAATAAAGAGGGGAAAAAGTGCCAATATTTTATTTGTTTCTGTCGTTTGGCATGTGTATAAAACACTGGGACACAACCACATGGTAATTAACACATAATGCGCAAGCACAGGCATAAGTGCTGGCCACAACATCAGCCACCTACATAGGTTACATCCTAGGCTCCACAAAGATTTCCCACAGAAGCCTAAATCAGGCATTTAGCCTGGCTTTAGCAATACATTTCACAGCAACTGCCAATAACCTCTAGCAACCCCCTTTTAACCCATCAGGGAATACTAACTTTTCCCCCACGAGCAGTGGTTACCAGGTGGTTGCCAAGAGGTCTGTAGACCTGTGTGGCCTGAATGCTGCTCAAATCCTTTGCTTATGTGGGACAGACAATTAAGAGAAAATTGGTTTAAAAGGTGAGGGAGAACTGCTTGTGTAAAACAGAAGATGAGCAGGGATGAGAGTGCATGAATAAAAATGTGCAAATATTCATAAGAGGTCCCTTTTAATAACTTAATGTTCCAATGAAACTACTATTTTACCCCAGCCTTCACCACAAGCAGTGTGTAAGTGCCTTAATGCAGCCATAAAATTATTTAATCATGCTTCAGCTGCTGAGCTGAGGGTTTTACCATGGCTATATTTACGTGGCTATAACAAGCAGTTAACACTATCTAGTAGCACCAAAGCTGTGACTTTAATAATGATAAATATGCCCGGTAATTCAGTAGTCAATTATTGTGTGGAGGTGTGTTCATATTTACACTATGAGACGCAGACCTTGTGGAGAGTGCAATTATCTACCATCTATACGGAATTAAGGCTATTTAAAGATAGCAAATAGCAAGAGTAGTGTCTGTAAAATGAATTCATTCTTATTTTATTTGACCAGTTGGCAGTTATTTAACCTGAAGTGAAATGGGGATTGGAACTGCTGTTTGAGACTGAAGAAGTGCTTTAGTGCTTCATGGATGCTCGGCTGAGTGGATGGGACAGTTTGCACGGTTTCACAGCAAGTGGGACCACACTTACTTTCAATATTTCATGAAAGTGCTGCACTAGCACAGTGTTGTTTGAACTGAGAGAATCCCTGAACAAAGTATTTAATTCATGCATTGACTTTTCCACTACAGTTAAAACATCACAGAGCTATTTCTTTGGGGTGTGGTTGTGCAGCTCAGCGGCGTTGGGTTTAGTCGATATTATCGTGCTGCCTGATGCAGAGCCTCGGGTCCTGTCTGCATTTGTTTCACCAAAAACGGTGATGTCACAGCTCCAGATATTGATGGATATCATGGGTTAATGGAGTGTAATGAAAGTGTCACAAAGAACTCTGTCCAAAAAGATGCCATTAAACGTCATCTGCCGCCAAACTCTGAGTCAGTGCATGGTTAAATTTAGGTTGGTGAAAGCTTTATGTGAGCGATTCCCCGTGGCTACGTCGTGATTCACATGCTGCTTCGGAATGATGCTTTTTTTGGTTGATTTTCCGACTTCTTGCAACAGCTGTGAGGGCGATAATTCCAGCGTTTCACAGGCACTGTGAGGAAATTAATTTCTCCACAGCCTATAAAAAGAATGAAAAATCACCTCTCTGTTTCAGTTACTTATCTTAAGGCGATACTGTACCAGCTGGAGTCTAATGAGCACGGTCACGCTGTAATTTCAGAAGTTCACACTGACCATTCATGGCCCAGCTTTTTGTACACATTAAATTTGAATTCCCCCTTTTTTTCCCTTCAGTTTGTGTTTATAAGACACACAACATTTCAGGCTGTACTGACAATCATTCAGTCAGTGGGGCTCTTTTAAATTAACGCTTCTCACAGTTTCTTGTAGACAGACTCACAACAATGAGAGACCCACAGCAATATTTGTTAAACATGAAACAAACTTGTTGCTCTTACATTGTCATCTCTGACTCCAGTGAAGCGTAATCCGCCTTTTGTGCAGACTCTGTTTGTGTGTTTCCTTCACGGTGCCGCGGTGACTGATGGATACTTGTACACAGACTAAGAAAGAGTGAGGGAGATCTCTCAGTTGAAATGGGAACAGGGAAAAAGCATGTTGGACAAAGGTCTTAATCTCTTTGGAAATTAGACAGTCATTATGTTTGTTGCAGGCCAACGAGGCCTACTGTGACTTTGCTGTGTGGGCGTGTTGTGCTGCTGTCTTCCCAGCCTTAGGTGCCACCCATCTTCCTGTATAACCAGGAAATGTCTTAGTAATCAACCCTGAGAATGCTTAAGCTGTGTATTTATTCTTGCTTGAGGGAGAGTGTGCTTTAATTCTCATCATCGTTTCCCAGTTTTATTTCTGCATTTTTGTTTTGTTGTTTTTCTTGTTGAAAACAGGTGCTTGGCTGTCCCTTTAAGTTACATTATCAATGAAACCCTTTCTCCCTCCCTGTCTCCTTTTCCTCGTATACTTTTATTGTTCCTTCCCCACATCTGGAGCGTGGAGTCTCTGGAGAACGTAACAAATGAACACTCATATGGGATTCAGACCCAGGACCTCTTACACGTGTTATTTTTGCTTAGATCGTTTTCTAGTAAGCTAAACAATTCACAAGGACAACCAAAGTAATGCATAGTCATAAACATGTGCATAGCTGTCTGTTATCGCAACTGCACGCGTTTAAACGTGCACTGGCTTGCAAGTGATACATAAGTCTTGTTAGGTCCAACATTTAAAGATTTCGGTTTCTGCTGTTTTACAGAAATTGACCAGGTGCTCAATCAGACATGCAGCAGACATAGAACAGAGGAACAGAGATGTTCCTGGATTAATGGAGAGGAGTGCACATTTGAAAGCAGCTTTAGCCAAAAGATGTGACATTTACTGATGTAAATGGCTGTCTTCTGAATTTTTAAGCACAGGGGTTTTTTTTCTAGATCTTTAGGTACAGCATTTGTAACTCTTTAATCTCAAATACCCACTTACTATCCATTTGGATATACCATTTCATTGTGTAAATCACCACTGAATGATGTAGTTGAAAGCTCCATAAAAATGCTGGTAGGTGAATGTAAGAGCTCAGATTTTGTTGTTACGCTTCAAATCTCTTCTTTTTTTCCTCTTCACTGTCTTTTGCATGTGCCCCTGCTGCTTATGTAAAATCATGATTTTCACATGAATTGGCACCGAGCAGGGCGAATCTGTTATTGTTTGCTCGCATGCATCTTCAAAGCCACAGACTTCCACTCCTAGTTGGATGTGAAAGCACAGTCACGGCTCTGTGTTCAAGCTGGAGCCCAATGTCCCCTCTAAGCTCTAAGCGCTGAATGTTCACAGACTTTAACTGACGTCACCGCTGCTGTCGTGCCACGATCGGTGATGAAACACACCAGTGCTTTCATGAACTGGGATGTTTTTAGGGTGTTTTGTGAAGCCAGTTTGCCAGGCTTGAGATTCAATTCGTCACGTTAATTTATTAGGAATTTGACATTCAAAAGCAGATCTTTTTCACTTGAAAGTATCTGCAAAGTATTCCAATCAGTACTCGTGCTTTTAGACTGTTATTAAAAGAAATGTAACAGGCAAACTTGAGGCATAAGAGCACTGGATCAGACTGTGCTAACAGGACTACAATTGCTCTCAAAAGCTCTGTTTATTGTTTATAACAGTGCAAAGCAAAGCTTTGTTTATTGTTTACTTCCAGTAATCCTCAGATTTCTGGCTCTTACCCAGGTCCAGGTTGCAGGGCCATGCCCTAACCACCTCGCCCAGGAGGCGTCAAGGAGACATCCTGGTCAGATCCCTGAACCACCTCAACAGGTGGATGACAAGCTCCTCACCCAGACACCCTTTTGAGGAACCTCATTTCTGTTGATCGTATCAGCGATCAACAGAAATGAGCTGTCACTTCCCACAGCTCATGGCCATAACACAGGAATGTAGATCAACCAGTAAATCTGCCTGCCTTCATGCTTACTTCTCTCTTTACCACAGACTGGTGCAGCATCCCCATCACTCCAATTCATCCATCAATCTGTGGCTCCACTCTCCCCCCACTCACGAATAAGAACTGAGATACTTGAACTTCTCCACTTGAGACCCCACCTGATTCCCAAACCAAGTGGGCCCTCCACAGTTTCAAGAACCATAGCCTCAAACTTTTCATCCCAGCCATTTCATACTTAGCTGCAAACCACCACCATGAAAGCTGGAGGTTTTCACTCAATGAGGCCAACAGGATCTGGAAAAAGCAGAGACGGTGATCCTGAGACCACAGACATGCCACCCACCCATCTCTTGGATGCACCTAGAAATTTCTTTCATAAAAGCAATGAACAGAATCGGTAACTAAGGGCAGCAGTAGCGGTTTCTCCCAGAACAAGTCTGACTAGTGTAAGCTGCTGTGTGACTGGGTATCTCATAGTTGTGTCTAAACATGTCAGATTTCTTCAGTGTAAATTTGTGTGGTCACTGGTTGATGACTCGGTTCACATAAATAAAACCACACGCATGCTTGCTGCGGGCTGTTTTACTGAACCAGATAATCCCGTTCGGTGCGAGGCTCATTCAAACCACCATTATGAAACACCTCTCAGTTCTAAAAACAGCAATATCATAAGGATTAGTAACACGTGTTTTTATTTAACATCAAACCTTCCTCTGTGATGTGGAATTACACAGTCATCACTGTACAGCGCTACAGTGCTGTGGGCTACGTATTCTCTCAAGCAGACTAAATGGAAAGTGTATATAAAGGGACAAAAAATTCAATCAGAAAGACCTTGACTACATACTGGTTTCACAGTGGGACAGCGCCGTCCTCACACATGTGCATTTATCAAAGCCTGTGAGCGCGTAAACGGAGAGCAATGGAAACAGGCCTCTCAGCCACCGTTACAGCAATCCCTCATTCTGACTGAAACATGTTTACACAGAGTTAACAATGTGAAAGATCGAAACGTCAAACAAAGAGTTTCCATAAAATGTTGTGTAATAATGAACACCTGTCAACTGCGGCTTTCATTTCCACAACATATTAAAATGCGAGGTGCAAGTGGATTTTCTTCCACTGCATGATTTAAAAATAGATATGTATTTCAGAGGAATGACTGCTTTCAGCAGAGGCAAAACTATCACATTTTCCTAAAGATGAATATATCTGAGTTTTGCACTTAATGATAAAGAAATGCACATCAGCCAAAGCTTATTATTTAAGACATTTAAATGTGTGCGGATTAAAAACAAACTGTCCCCTCTCTGTCCTAAGCCACTAAACAGGCAAGTGTATGTTTAGGCAACTAATTAAATTTAAATGTATTTATATAGTGCCAGTTCACAACAACAGAAGTCATTTGTAAGGTAAAGACCCCGTGTGCACACAGGTGTTGGTTGACTGTAGGCAGCTGCAAACATCCTACAGTGGAGGCTGCAGGACGGCAGGACTGTAAGTTGGCCTGGTGAGATGCTCAATAATAAATAAATAGAGGTGTTTTTAGCTATTTATTTACTTATTTGTAAATCTCCAGCAAAAAAGGGAAAAGTATCCATTTGAAGGTCAATAACTGGTGATTTTCCATAGGTGGGAGGTGGGGGAAATACATACTGTGGAAAAAAGTTCTGAATTATTAATTATGGTCGATGCCATGAATAAGCAATCCTAGCTTCAGTTACAACATCCTGACAAACTGTAGTTTGTTTTTGGTTTTTTGTCCACAGGAGCCAAAACCCAGTTATCAATGTCCACCATTTCTGAGCAACTTTACACTCATAAAAGTGTTGATTATACCAAACAAAGGTATAATGAATACTCTGTGTGTGCACGGGGTTGCAGGAGTTGGGACTTTAAGCTGTGTGCAACTCAATAGGGTAGAGTAGGAAAAATATAAGGGAGAAACATTTCCTGCACACCCGGGGCTCGTAATTTGTGGCTCCGCTCCTGAACACACAGTAAAATCTGATAAAGACATTTTATATGTTCCTTTACAACATGCTGAAACCTTATTCAGATTTTTCCCCCAGAGACACCAAAAACATGCTGCCTACTGCAGCTTTAAATCCAGCCTTATTGTGATACACACGATTTCTAACCAACTTTGCACTCTTACAAGTGTCTACCAGAATAAGCAAACACATCATGCGCTACCATGTGTGTACATATGCTGCAATTGGGCTTAAATACCCGTGAGCTGTGTGCATTGCAATAGGGTCGAGTGGGGAGGGGAGGTACTGGGGCTGGGGGTATTTCTTGCACACATGGGGCTCATAATTTGTGGCTACGCTCCTGCACAGGCTGATAAAGACATTTTATATGGTGACTTATTGTTACACGACTAACGTCTTTTATTCCTCGTATTTAAAAAAAACAAACAAAAACAACTTACTCATTAGGCCCTTTATTGCTTTGGCCTCGCGTAGGCTACTTCTCTCACCAATGCGGCGCACGTGCACGAGCGGTGTGCGCAGACCGGGAGCGCGCGCGGAGGCGGTCCGGGGCTTCCTCAGTTTTCTGTAATCGCTTTTCTGCTGCTGCTACCTCCAGTTAAATAGCAAGGACACGGGAGCGAGCAGGCGGCCGTGAGAGGATATACTTTTTTCGGTACCTTGGGATTACGACGCGGAATTGCAGCATCGACGGCCAGCTGTCAGGTAAGGTCGACACACGCGTTCAGCCGCCGTAGATCCGCGAAAAGTAAGTAAATGTCCCGTGAAAAGTGTCGTTTTCCAGTGAAGAAGAAGAAGAAGGGAGGAGGAGGAGGAAAAGAAGGGGGAGGTGGTGGTGGTAGTGGTAGATGTGTGGGACGAGCCTCCCTTTGTGCCGAGGCAGGGTCACTGCTCTTCACCGCACAATGTGGACACTCCAGAAACGGCTAGGAGTCACACGTTTACCCCCCCGCACCGCCACCGCACACCACTCCGCTGGCACTGCCGCCGCTCACCGTCCTCCATCAGCCTCGCCGTCGGTTGTGTCGGACGAGTCCGGCATTAACGCCTTCTCCTATGCGCATTTTCATTGAGTTTAAAACACCGAGGCCTGCTTCTGCTTCTTTTTTTCCTTTAAATACCCCCCTCAGCGGTAATATAACGCACCCTTCTCCTCCTCCCCCCGGCCTTTTAACGTTAGCTAGCTCCCAATTATGTTTATGGTCGCTTTTGTTTTAGCCGGCCCCTTTTGTGTGTTTCACCCCCACAAATGTTGACCTCCTTGCTCTGACAAAGCAATGAAGTGATGTCTTATGCCACACACACCTCTTAACTTGTGTCCGTTGTTATTTTTGAGGGGATATACGGACCCTGGCATCTCGAAACCGGGTACGTTTCAGCCGTTGGTGTCCTTACTGTCACCGTGAAAGCCCCCCCCCCCCATTGAAAGACGACCTATCCCCCGCTTCAGTTGATCGCTTTGATTCATTTCGTGCCTATCAGAGAGCTTAAATCGACCAGTTTTGCTTTTAAAAAATAAGTTTATGGTATTTATTCAAGCCCAGGGGCGTTTCCAGGATTTAGAAAAACAAAACAAAAAATAGGTGGCATATTGGGGGGGGGCGGGGGGGGGGGGCAGAGAAAAATCTGAATCAGAAATAAATACAGTGTGGAAAAATGTTGTAAAAACATGTTGGGTACCAATTTCAGGCTCTTGGTGTGACATGAAAAATGATGCTTAACCACAGCTTGGGATATTTTTTTTTTTTTTTTTTTTTTTTTTTTTGGCAAAGTCGCAACACAGTCAAAGGGTAGCAACTAACAGCAACCAGGCACTACTGACAGTCAGCTGCATTCAGTAACTTCAAGAGGACAGATGCAACTGAGAGGCTTGAGAGTGATATTTGAATGTGGTAAACGCATTAGAGGATTACCTTGCTACAAAGCATTTTGCTAAATTGCAGTATTTGCTTGTTGTCCGTTGCTTTGTCACTGATGGTTTGTTGCTAGTGGACATTCCCGTCTCTGGTCAGTCACCTCTACCTTAGAACGTCCACTTGGCACCACCCCATCTAAATCACTGGATATGGTTTTCATTTGCCATGTTGCTGCCAGTTATGTTCTTTTTTTGTTGGCACCCCCTGGTGCATGCCCGCCAATTTCATAACTTTTAATGCAACATAATTACATGAAAAAGTAAGGACTTGAATAGAGGTGGATATAGAATCGAAAATTAGCTTCACTCCGCACTGTGAAAACCCATCAGCTGGTATTCTCCTGACATCACTGATGATCAGAAATGGAGGGAAAGTTTATTGAGATCATTCGAGGGCAGCTACCTCTGACACTCTCTTTGATGCTTGTAGATGAAGAAAAGAAAAGAAGCATAGGGCCTCTGCAGGACTTCATGTTACTGTAATTTGACTCTCGCTATCCGCCTTACTCCTTATCCTTTTGACTCCTTGGGGTGAATACTCATGGGTTTTTTACGCAAATGTATTCCATGGAAATAATGCAAAACTTACTTCACTAGCTTTACCGCGTGTAGCTTTTAACATGAATTTAATCTAAAAGGTCATTATTATTATTGTTATTATTATTATTATTATTATTAGTTTGTTTTTTTTAAATGGTTTAAAACTTCCCAAGGTGAGCTCAGGTTGTCAGCTGAATCATCTGAAGTTCAGCAAGCGCTGGGCAGCACTTTCATGAAATACCAGTTATTACCACTAGATGAAGCATTGTAGGAAATTCTTAATTATAAAGATTTCCTGGCAAAAGCAAGCACGTTTCTTGAGGAAATGGAGACTAGAGGTACAAAGAAATGCCAAAAGTAAAAAGAATAAAACATTTTAAGTTGCCCACAGGTAAAATGATGCCTCCTGGTGGTGAGGTTTTAGATAACTTACAAAACGTACCTAAAGTAAACGCTTAACTTTGGCTGCTACCACTGTGGGGGGGATAAATGTATTCATTATGCAGAATCAAATGTTATTGATTCATGATTATTGATTAATTAACATATAAATCACTGTAATGTTTCTGCTGTAGTTGATTTTAAACATTAGGGTCAAACTGTTTGACCTTCGTCTTAAGGAAAATAGATTTGATTAACTCAAAAATAAAATACAGAAGTGGACATTTTTGTTGCAAATTTAATTAGCGAGTTTGAAAAATTATCCTGAGTTAGTCACATCAGGGTTTTTCCCGTGTGCAAAGAGTACAACCTTAGAAAGGTGTTAGTGTAACCAGAGTTTAATTTCCTCAAGAAAATAGGCATTTTTGTTTATTAACACAGAACCCCCAGAGGCCCATTGTGAGCAGGAAAAAAACCCTGCTTATTTACTGCTGAGCATTTTTCTAACATAGCACAGGAGAAGTAGATTTATTTGTTTAAAATCTGCAAAAGAATATGTAAATAAAGAGTTTTCAGTCAGGGCTGAAGCCACCCCACGGCCCCCACTCTGGACACACCCCTGTTCCAGCTTTGTCTTTGTCGTTTGTAAACAAATGAGCAACAGAACCTGGGTAGTGTATTGATATTTATATTTTTCATCCACAAAGAGCTTTCTGTGTCTCAAACTACCACATTATCCAGTAAAGAAGAAGAGAGAGTATGACACAGAGCAGTGACAGGACCTCTAGTTTGTTTTAGAAATCTAGGCCAGTGGAGTCTACCTAATGACTGCTCTGTCTGTAACCCCTAGCAGATCATTGGGTGAATGTCTCATTATATTCTCAACAGGGGCCTTATACATGTGTAATCTGCTGCACTGTAAGCTTTGACAAATGTCTTTTCATCAGCTTTCACTCTGCACAATTTTAACCCTCGCCCACACCCAGCTTTTGATTTAGATTGTCTACCCAACTATCAGACATTGTGGAAACTTGCAACCTATTAATATTTGCATGTTCATTTATTGCTTTAGGGCCCACGATGTCCAGCGAAGTGCAGAGACCAGACGACAGCCCCAGCACAAGTGGGGGAAGCTCGGATATTGAGCAACGGGAATCGGTACCTGCTGAACAGGAGCGAGAGCAAGCACAGCCCAAAAAGAAGGAGACCAAGATCTCGAGTAAAACCGCTGCTAAACTTTCAACTAGTGCCAAGAGGTAAGAAAAGAAGAGAGGGCTTGAATCTGGCTTTGAGAGCCAAGCATTTACACAGGAGTTGTTTGTTAAACTGAAGGCCTCTCCCCCTTCTTGTGCCCCGGGGGTGTGAAGTAATATAAAAAGACTACAGTCCCACAGGCATTGTCATTTCAAACATCCACGCTATTCAGTGTGACGCTTAACCCACAGAAAGGAGGAAACTCGCACAGCTCTGCGCTGAGGTGTCACTGCTGTCATTTATAAAGAGAGATTCCCGTTCCAGCCTGTTTGTTCGACTGGATGCGCCTCGTGCTCCGCAGCCTACACCAACACCAACACTTACCTCCAACCAGTCTTCGCACTTATTCCCAAAAAAGACAGCCGATGAGAGAATTATGCAACCACTTGGCTTAGGCCGCTGAGTCTTTTTATAACAGAGACTGACATTATGAACATCTCTGGGGGGGGTTTGTAAGCAGAAAAAGCCAAAACATGGGCGGACTTCAGCGTTGTTTTTGTGCAGCAGTGCCTGAATCCCAATTTTCTGGTTATCTGTAGCAAATGATCAAAGCTGTCTAATTTATCCTCGTGCTTAATAATCAGATAGTAGGAATACTTAATCTGGTTATATTTGCGATCAAACACTTGAAATCTGCACTGTTATAAACTGTTAGTAGTTTTACTTTTACCCACACAAGCATGACTGATTTGCATATATTTAAGGCAACTATCAACAATTGTCCAAAACCACAACTTCAGTTCACTTCTCAGTTTCTTTTTTTCTTGGTGGTGTGGCTGATGTGGAAGCTGCTGGCCAATAATTGACTTGTTTTAAACAGGAGGGTGGAAAAAAATCACACCAACGGACTAGTCTAAAAGTAAGAAAACATTTGGCAATCAAAGCTGTGCACAAGCTAATGGACAAAATTACATGCTCTCCGTAGATGCATTGGATTTTTATTATGAGCGAGCCATTTGAAACCGGTAATTGTATTCTTCAGAAACCAAATCATATTTTTAATATCACTAAAATGTGTGGCACAAATTAGTAATTGCTTCTTTCCTCTCGCGGATGTGCCGAATAAGGCTCCACTTGGCAATAACCAGTAGTATCACCGCAGGAGCGGAAGGAGAGGAGGTTAATGTGCACCTACTATTGTAGCACTGTCCACCCTCCATAACGCACGTGTGGCCCAAGTGGGTGGATGAGGGAGGACTACGCAGATTGGGAGGTTATTTCTAACTTTCAGCTTTAAGAGTCTTTTACATGCTGACATACAATTATGGCTGAAAAGAAAAGTGGGTGGATATTAGGTGAAAGTGAAAAGGTGGGATTACATCATGACATATTTTGGCTCTTTGCTTTCTTACCTTCTTCGCAGTTCTACTAACTCCTTCAGCCTGTTTTAGATGTTTAAAATGTCGCACCTGCCTCTCCTCCACTCTTCATCGTGCCAAACAACACACAGCAGCTTTCCACTGACAAAAATGCAAGCGTCTCTCCAAGTGCAATCGTATTACTCTGTAGCTCAAAAATCAATCAAACTGTCAGAAATATCCTTCTGTTTTCTCCCATGATGCTGATAAATCAGTATAACCGCTTCCCACACACAAACACACACACGAGCATGAGCTTGTCATGTCCATGTTGGTTGTTTGTGGTGATTCTGAATGAAACTATATTGAAGCATGTTTAGTTTAGTATGAATCTCACGAAAATGATCATATTAAAGCATCAATTATGTCATCATCAGTGTGGAGAACTGTATTGCAAATCCACACTGTATTACACATATTACATGTCAGCAGGTTAAATGTCAGAGCTACCATACAGCCAGTCATTGTCTATATGAACCTACTGCAGAACTTTCCACCTCACTTGATCATCTTCCCCTGACAGAGAGGATGAGGAGCACCGCAGCCCCGGTTAGTGGTGGGCACCATTGTAAAATCACAGAAAACTTCCCTGGTGTTGGGATTTAATAAAATAAAGACAATTAATTTAAACAATTAGTATTTTAGGTGCAGACTATCGAGGGCAGCAATGTCTAATTGTGTAGTCGACCACAGGCATGAACACTTGATTATGATTTAAGCACACTCGACATGAGTACTGTAGTATCATATTGAGTTTTTAGAATCTCATTTATAAGCCATTTAATAGAGAAAAGGTGTTTTCTAGTTGAGTAAACGGAATCTTAATTACAAGAAAAACTTTCTTTTAGGGGAAAGGCCAGAACCTCTTTGGAGGTCGTCCGTATCTCTTTTTCCGTTAGAGATTTGGGTTAAAGGCAACGCACACCGTCTTTCAAAGCTTTTATATCACTGAATAAATGCACCAAGGAAATCTCTACTCCTTCAGATGAATTTTAATTTGCGAATCTTTCTTTTGCAGGATTCAAAAAGAGCTTGCGGAAATAACACTAGACCCACCTCCCAACTGCAGGTAAGGAGATGTTACACATTCAGAGCATTGCTGTAATGACTCATAACCCTGAGTGTAGATGGTAAAGCTGATATGGACAGCAGCAATGTGCTGTTTTCATGGCTTTTCTCTGAAAAAAAAAAAAAAAAAAAGGAGATGTAATGCAGTTGTTTTTGTAACTGCTGCTGTTTGTTTGTATTTTTTGTTTGGTGTATTCGAGTGACTTAAGGCCACTGTGGAGTTGTTGTTGCTGCTGCTGCATAATGCATGCTGCCTTTTTTTTTTTTTTTTTTTTTTTTTTTTTTTTTTAGATGACAGTATTCTGGTTCCTCTGAAATGGTGGAAAACGAGTGTGCGGTGTGACTTTAAAACCTGTTTCGATTCTCGTGTGGGTTCCCCAGCTCGCTGCGCTGGGGATTTACCACAGACAATGGTTATTGTGTGCCACTGTCGCAGCTCTGAGCCCTTTGAGGAAGAGATACGGTCGCGAGCGAGCGGCAGGCCACATGTGCATCGGTCTCTGCGGACATGACAAAAGGCATACCTTTGGGAGGAAGCCAGCTTTTATTAACCCAAACCACACAAAGTGACACTGTCATTGATTGTGCCTCTGTTTATTACTGCACAATAATTACTCTCTGAATCAGCACTCGACTGCAAATTAAGAAAGAAAATGGACGCTAGTGTTTGTGGACACTTGTGGGAGATGCTGATGTTTTCTGACCACTGTGATTGGCTATATCCGTTCAGGCACCTGCTTAAAATGATTAAGGAAAACCGCTTTGTGTGACTCATCTGGCAATTTGAAATTACTACACCCTAGACGGCCTTGTTTATTGCATGAATTAATCACCCCTGCTGGGTCTCATCAGAAGCCCACCATCATTAACGATAAACATTGAGCTAACCTTTTCATTTCATCTCACGGCCCAGTTTTGTTATTGTACCGGGGGCTAAAAGAGATGTTGTTTTTTTTTCCTCGAGGTCTCTAATCTATTTCAACTCCCCCCTCCGTCTTAAAACTAGGTTGGCTCACATGAAGGATTTAGCTTGAGGACACAGCTAAGTCATTTGAAAGTAAAATAATCGCTAGCGGAAATTTCACACTCATCGTCTTAGTGGGGGAACTAGTTGCCTGGGAAACAATTAAGCTTCTTCAAGATAATCCTTTTTTTGTGTGTGTGTGTGTGTGTGTGCGTGTGTGTGTGTGTTGCCTTTCTGTATTTAAGATGACACCAAAAATCTAATAATGTGGGGTGTTTTGGTTTTTTTTTTGTTTTTTTTGTTTTTTTTCTCATCTGATGTAGTGAACTAGATTAGCACTGTGTTAACAATGACGGGGGGGGTCAGATGCATCAGAAACAATTTCTTAGGCAGACGATCACAGCACAGTTTATATTCTCGCATGACTGAGCACCCAGCCGCTGCGCATGTGTCGTCATCATTTGTATGCCACACGCTCCTCGCTCCTCCTGGCCAGGTTAGCCTGAGAGGTTATTCAATTCATTCATCCTGCAACAAATGGAGGCACAGACTGTGCCCACCCCCCACCCCCACCCCCTTTCACGAGGCAAATAGAGAGTTGTGTCAAAGAGATTCACTTTTGTACTTTCAGTAAATGCAGCGTTGGGGGCCAGCTGATGTACATTGTCTCAGCTCAGGAGCCATCCAGATTATTCCTCCATTTGTGTCCCGGTCAGAGAGAATTTCTCTTTTTCTATCGTACAGCTAAAAATCTGCAGTCTCCTTTGTTTCACCGACAGTCTTTTCACCTTCAGAGCAGTGGAAGGGATCCCGCAGCTTTGCTGCCTGCAAAATGGAGAGCCCCTCTTTGCATATTTAGCCTTCTTTTTTAAACATGCACAGCAGCTCTGAACTTTTTAGGTCTTGAGCTTAATTAATAGTAGCTCATTGACCTCATTGAATAGGGCCTATGCTGTAGTGTATTTGAGGTGGTTTGGGCATCAGGATGGCCTCACTTTAAAGGGTTTTCCAGGCATGTCTAAGTGAGAGGACACTTTGGGATAAACCTAGAACTCACTGGAGACATTATATCTTTTGCCTGCACTGGAACCGCCTCAGGAATCCCCCATGAGGAATTGGAAAGCAGTGCTAGGGAAGGCGAATACCATGGAATTTGGAGTACCATGTTTAGTTGGAGTCGAAAATCGACAGATGGATGAATAGGGTTTTTTTGTTTTGTTTTTTGTTTTTTTTGCTGTGTGTGCAGAAAACTGAAAAATATTCCCACCTGATTCTCCTGAAATTATCGAGTTCATGTGTAAAAATGGCTCATCAGTGAAGATGTGAAAGGTAAATTTGGACTCTTAGCCCACATCTTGGGAGGTGTTGAAGATCTAATTTAGTGAAGCATCTATGGCAGGAGGTTCCCACTAGATAAATATAATAAAACACCCACACATTTTCTTCATTCCGCATTCCTGTGATAACCCTCAAAATGTTTAAATGAGCTGCCTGTCTTGATAAATCTCTCTTACTAATGTTTCCTGTATTTCTCTGGCTGTAGAGAGGCTGCAATATTAATGCTTAAGTTGTTTTAAAACAAAAAATCAATTCCTATGCAGTGTGAACAAAACTGTCATACCTTCAGTGCAATGTCACCACTTGGAAATCGCAAGCCGGTATTTAAATGTCTCTCCAAGCTTTATCTCACCCTCTGCTTTGTGACAGTCTGCTTGTCACCTTGGCAGTTGTCATGCATCAAACGAACAGGAACATGTTGAAAGCCCAAGAGGATTTGACATGGCAATTATTCTCACTGTCATACACTTCAAGTATATTGTACAGGCAGCTTGTGCTTTTACACCTATTGAAGCGTATAAAGCAGCTTTTGCGAAGAATTGTTTTTTTTTTTTTTTTGAAGGGGCGGGGGGGTCCCTTTCTTTCCATCAACATGTGCAAATATTGCATTGATCTTACCGGGATGAAGTTTTGATTAGATAGGCTTAAAGCGAAGCATGAAAGGCTTATCACTAATACCAGATTTTCAAAGCCACAAAGATTCAAATGTATGCTGCCATCATCTGAAAGTGTTGCACATCTTCAGACAGTTAATCAGGTTTACAAAGGCTGCTGACCCACTGAAGGCATTTTATTTTTCATAAGCCCTTTACTCTCAAGTAACAATACAGATTATTTTCCCCATTATTTGATTCTTTAAAACGCCAAGAAAAGGTCTCATCATTTCCTAAATCCCACTATAGCACAAATTTCGTGTGATGTGCCACTGTGCAAATACTACCGCTAATATTCTGGTGCATTTAGTGCTTAATCAGATTTTAATCTCAATTGTGATTCTGGCTTCCAACGATTATGCAAGCAAAATAATTGGTATAAAGCGATTACCAACTTGATTTCATTTTAATTGAGTGAAAAGGTGTGTCATGAATCAAGTGCACACCTTTCCCTTACAGCGGTGTGTTTTTGCTGCTCCCTGAAAGCCCAGATTCATTTGCTGTTTGGCTAAGCTGAAGCCAAGGTGACTAATGTGGGATTTATGCTTCAGCTTTAAACCCTTCGGAAATCCTCCATCGTAGCCAAATAACATCCGTCCGGCTGTGATTGGCCTGTTCAGTACTGTATTGTCCTCCAGCAGACTTCTTCTGCTGCTGCCATTTTTTTTTTTTTTCTTTTTTAAATCAGCTAAGAGAATTTATCAACTCGAGGAAAGATATTCCACCCCCAGCTAGTGTTTTGGCACAGAAAATCCAGAACAACACAGGCGTTGTGATGGTTACATCGTAGGCTCTGTAGTAGGCTCGAGGCGGGGATTATACTGCGGTGCGAGCGTGGACAGCTGCACACACCACGGACGAATAGTCATTTGTGTTGTGCTCCTTTTAAGGCTGTAAGGACGCATGTGGAGTTGGTCAATCGTCGTCGTAGTGTAGTCCCGCGGAGTCTACACTACGACGAGTCATAAAAAATGGGCAGGCGTGCAGACATCTGCAGAAATCAGTGCACTTACCATCTGACAAAATTTGCATCACGTGAACCCAAGCACACACTAGCAACTCATGAACACGGAAATTATAGCCAAGTGAAGCATTTGTCAACAAGATCCAAGTAGTAAAGTTTTTGCAGTTGAACCCTTGGAAGGACTGTCGTCCGCCTGCAGCTGTCTTTGTTTCCGGATCTCTCGGGGTCTCTTACCCAGTCCACTTTTGGTAGTACACGATACTTAGCTTGGCTTCAGCTTGCTGTCACTCTTTCCCCCCAAGGCACTCAAGCCCACTGCAGGCCTTAGGCTGTGTTCGCCCTCATCTGCTCCCACAGTGGAGACAGGCTGGCAGGGATCAGCATTTGCCCTTGCAATAGGGGATTTTCGGTGAAAAACACCCACTAGTCAACTCTCTGACAGGACAAACCTGTGTCCTCCACGCCTGCCTCTGTTTTTTCGTTCGTATATTTCTTTTTCATTTGAATTATATTTTAAAGTTCAAGGAAACATACAGTAAAAACGTGTTTTTAAATAACTGCATGTCTTTTAAGCTAATGAGTAGGTGATCATTATTTTGCTTATGATCAGCAGCTTTACTAGTGAGTGGGTGTCACGTGTCCTGCCTCCTGCACACTCAGTCCAGGTAATTACCTCATCCAAACCACAGAGAGTATTTTCAGCAGTGCAAACTCATCTGAGGCAGGCTATTTCCTGCTGTGTGAAAAAATGGCAAATGTGGAAAATATCCTGACTTGATTCTCCATAAACTGTCCAAAATTCATGTGCGAAAATGGCTTTTGGCACAAAACACAGAAAATATAGGAATCCCCACAATCTAAGAAGTGAAAACCAATGAATACCTGTCATTTTCGATGGACTGTGTGAGTAAGAAATAAAAGCGTGAGTTGTTTTCCAGCTCTGCCTGAATATTACAAGTTTGAGCTACAGCTAAAGAAGTTAAAACATAATGCCTGTCCAAGGCTGCAGGAACAAAGTGGAATCATTTTTATCAGCTTTATCTGCTAAATCCCTTTTCATCATCATCCCCCATCTTCCTCTTCTGCTCTATTTCTTTAAAATACTCTGCCCAAAAACACTCTGTTCTGCTTCTCAGCTTTTTCCCTGACCTATCCCTTCTTCATTTCTATCAAATCATGAGTTGTTACTACTCAGCACAGCAACATTTCAAACAAAAATCCAACCGGGGTCCAAAACCTGCTGGTCTGGACACTGTGCCATTTCATCTCACAGTCAAACAAAAACTTCCATTACACCCTCGGAGGAGTGATAGCCAAATAATGCTCAGCTGCTTGAAACGTTAATATTAAAAGCCAGCTTTTTGTGTCAGCCCATCCACACTCAGAAACAGCTGCTATTGTTCAGCGATGTTCAGCAATCACGGCTGAATAATCCGTTGCTGAAGAGCTACACATACCAATTTCTCCTCCTGAAGCAAATCGAATAGATTAAAAGCAGGGCAGCCACAACCCACGGTGCACTTTGAGTAACAAGTTCAGCTCTCTTTTCTGTCAGGATGCATTCAGGGAAATGTAGGAAACCACTAACTGAAGTAGAAGTAGATAAGGTTGAGGGAAACTTGATTAAAAAGTCGTTTAAAACAGAATAGCTTCTGTGCTGATTTGCCGATTATAAACTAAGAGCACTTAAACAGTGTAAAAACACACAGTTAGTACACAGTACTGTTTAGTAATTATTTTTTTAACTAAGTTTCTTAAATTTTTCTTGCTGCTTAAGTATCAGTTTAACAGTATGTCTATGTTTTTGCAGTACATCATAAAAGACGTCATAAAAAGAAAATCTAGGAAACCATTTGTTAACCAAACGGCGGGCTGGGTTAGCGACTGAGAGCCAGTCCAACAGCTAGAGATTGCTAACCTATTCCTCGAGCTCCTTGCCACCCCTATTGTGATTTACAGTTTCATTATTTATTTAAAATGCTGATGGAGAAGACTAGTCGCACACAACTGACCCCAATGTAGGCCTGGGAATAAAGAACGATACCTGCTATGAACAGGTCCTCCTATATTTTCAGATCATCTCCCTGCACTTTACTCTTTCTCATGGTAAACTCCCATAATTTGTTTCGCCATAAAGCCTTATTAGGAGTATTATTATGAGTGTAATGATATGAGTATTATTAGGAGTAACTTAACTTAAATATGTGCACCTATTTTTGTATCTCTGAAAATCACCGCACTACACATAATTACAACTAATCTGTCAGCGCAACCTGGTAACGCACACTCTGATTCAAGGGGCCTGTGTGTGTGTGAGTGTGATCTCCACACCGGCAAACACATCAGTTATATGCCCGCTACCTTAGCAGCTGTTGTTGATTCACTACATCAGATGTCTTTACTATTAGAGGAAGACTTTAAAATACACTCAAATGAACGATTAAAATGAATGTTTTGGCAAGTTTCCATCAAAAACAGTCGTCCTTCAGTCTCCACAGTTAGAATCTCTCTGTAGAGCCAGCTGTACAACATAGGCTGTAGGCCTGTCTATAAAGTATAGTAAAAATATATGGGTTACACAGTTTATGTTATGTTAAGCAAACAAAGACAATATAGCAAAGTTTTTCCTGGCTAAGCATGATTGGTCCATTTATAGTTGGGGCAAAAATCTGTGCTTGCTTACTTAAGAAAAGTTTCTTTATGTCCCTCATATTTCTTCCCTTTTTTTTTTTTTTCTTTTTTTTTTTTTGTTATAAACAAAATGTTAAAATGAATAAATCCTGATAATTTTCCTTCTGTGAAAGGTGGAATGTCATGGAATGTTAAATTAGACTCATTTTATATTCGGATTAATATTCTTGCTGCAGCTTTGTTTCCCATGATACCAACAAGTATATCTGATAACTATAACAAAACATCTGTTATTCTTAAATATGAGAATTTGCTTCAGCTGCTTTCTTGTTATACAGGTTTTACTCTGTTTTCTGACACATTCAAGACTAGATTAACTGAAAGGTTATCAGTAGGCTAGTAAAAAATAATCCCGTCGTGCAGGCCTTGTTATTGTTTGCTGCTTGCTTTGAGCGTCAGCTAGCTGCCTCACATGTCTCTCTTCCTTTTGTTGGGGGTTTGAATTACAGATGTATTACATGGCTGACCTTTGGAGCAAATGGTCTTCTTTGGTCTATGCATTTCCTTTTGTGTTGACATGATTCCAGAACTAAGCTGTCACTGCTTGACGATATCAGGCAAGCTGTTAGAAAAATGTCCCTTTCACACTGCCTCACATGCTTGCTGGCTCACAGCCTTAACACGAGTACGCACCTCCATCATCATCAAGACTCTCACAGAAATGAGGCCGTTGTTCTCGAAGGTTCTGACCTCTAATTCTCTTCTCGCTGATGGGCTCGTCTTGGTGTCTGAGGTGGCTGTGCATTGGTTTTGTGTCGTGCCCCTCGGGGGATTATGTGTGAGTGACACAGCCAGTATAATTTTTCATGGCGTTAACATTAAGCACAGCAGGGAGGGCTTATCAATATTCATGAAGGGGCGGAGGGACCAGAGGAAAAGAGACGGGGGTGGGCTCCAGGAATACCTCCCGGGTGTTTGAATTGATAAACGTATTGTGTCTGGAAGCATCAGTGAATTATTATTGGTGGGATTTTAGTGCTATGATGTGCTGTAGATAAACAAACACCTTTTCTTTGCTGATAGACATACAGACAAGGTGTTTCACCAGCATACCTTTATGAAGTGTTTCTCCACTGTGTCAGCTGCCCAAATACAGAGACGGGCTGGATGACCAAGAAAAAAAGACATATATATTAGAGATGGCACGATACCACTTTTTTATGTACGATACGATATCATAAATTTGGATATCTGCCGATACCGATATGAATCCGATATAGTGAGTTTTTTAATCAATAAAACTGTTTTTTTTAATTTCTTGCTGCATTTTGTATAAGTTCATACTCAAGTTTAAATAAACAACAACACTAAAGCTATTCTGTTATACCTGTATGTAAAAAATACACTGCACCCAAAATATTTCATAGTTCAGCAACACTGATCAATCTAATAAACCTTACCTAACTTAAACCTACTCCATCCTCCCTATTCTGGTATTTTAAAGAGTACTTAGCAGAAATATTAAGCAACCTAACTAATAGGGTTGCAAACTCCCAGCAAAAACAAAAAAATAGGGAACCACCCCCCACCCTCCACCTCATGATGCTTAATCGATGTAATCAACTTTAATTTGATGCAGGGTGAAAAAAAAAAAAAAATGCACAGAAACAAATTATTTTTCAAGAATAATTAAATAGATTCAACATCTTTCTTCAACAGAATTGCAGAATTCACAGATGGTACCTTCCCAAAGGAAAAAGTACTATAGCTTACTAGGGTATATTAGACTTAATAGTTACTATATACAGTAATGGACTTCTATACATTTTACATCAGATTAAAACTTTGGGTGTAAGATTCAGATAATTATTTATTAAAAGCTAGACATTTTAAATGAGAATAAGAAAGAAAAGTATGTCTTTGTGCCCCCTTTTCCCTGTTAATGCCCTATCGGCCCCCCTGGCTAAACTTTGCTAGATCCGCCCCTGCACAGTTACCAGCCGTCAGCTAAAAGGATCCTGGTGTAGAAAGTAATATTAAATAAATTCTAACAACAGCTTATCAAGCTTAAACGTGCTGCTGTTGTTCAGCCGCTGGTTTCCTCTTTCTGGCGCGAAGTGGGCCAAAAACAAAGAAGAGAGAAGGACTCCCGACAGAAAAGCCGATCAGCTGATCGTTAAGCAGTTTCACAATTGAAGTAGCGGCAGGAAGGTGAGGGAGAGGCAGTCGCTCCATATATCGGTTGTTAAGCTTAACGCTGGAATGCTTTACAAACATTCAGAGATGAACTTGCACACTTGCTTTACTTCTCTCTGGGATAACTTCCTCGAGATGAAATGCTGGTTTGGTAGCGAGGCTACAAATACACACAGCCGCTCTATCAGGTGAGCACACTGCTGCAACGTGCTACGGTTATGAGCCGAGTTACGCCGTGTTGCAAGTTTTGTGAGGTGCTTTTTTGATATTTAATGGATCGGATTACATTTTTTATTTTTCGCCGATATCCGATCCAGTAATTTAGGTCAGTATCGGACCGATACCGATACGTAATATCGGATCGGTCCATCTCTAATATATACACACACACACACACACACACACACACACACACACACACACACACACACACACACACCATCTGTCACTGGGGTCGATCATTCACTCGGTGACAGATTTGTCGTATTTCTGTACTAATTTTGCATGCCGGTGTTTTTTATATAAATAAACTTGAGTTATTTGCATCCTACGGTCAAAAAAATGCATAATTCTTTTTGTGGGTTTTCTTTGATGTTCAGTTCACTGTGGAGACCGATGCACGTGCTGAATTTCTCACCTTCATCTGCCATTTACACTGGTGTGATGCACGTGAAAATAGGTACACTGAAAATAGGCTTGTCTGTGAAATGGGAGACATCTCGTGCTCAAGTGTCAGTGAAAAGTATCGCGATTGATTGAATTTATTTTTTAGAAGAAAAATGTAGACCACAGTTTTCCACAGTTCTATCTTTAGGTGTTTTTCCTTTCTGTCTAACCAGCAGTCTTGAATAAAAGCCTATTTAATGCACAGTGAAGTGAAACAGATTATTTTTATATGTCACCAAATGTTATCGACTTTATGTCCTCTGGTCATCATGTTTTCTGTGCGAACACAGCTGTAGATTCTCCACTTCTGTTTTGTTTTTTATTCTGTTTCTTTTCCAATAACAGTCACTGACAGCAGTCACAATTTATGTTTTTAATAAAACATTGGCAGTTAAAAAACAAACTTCTCTTTCACTTAACCGAATGTCAAAATAAATCGCTTTCTGAAATGTTGGAGTAATCACCTTTCATATGTCAGCTCTGTAATCACACCTCCAAAACACTGGTTAGTGGCAGTCTTGGTAGATGTTTCATCTTTTTATTGTTTTCTGTCCAAGAGAGTAATATCTTCTGTTATCAGTTTCCTGGCAGAAAAGTTCATTCACCGTTAACCATCGAGCACAAGCGTTTTTCATCTCGTACCAGCTCGGGCAGACTCCGGGTCAGTGGTCTTGGAGTACAGCTGGTGACGCCTGCATGGCAGTTTGTTTGTAGGCTGTCTACAGGATGAGAACCTTAACCTGCAGGGATGAGAACCACTTAAGAAAGTGCCTCATAATCTGTGTGGTTTGATTATTTATTTAAGGGAGTGTATATGCACCTGCATTTACTTTATGTTGACATAAACTTGAACATCATGTAGTCCAGACTATCTAATCTGCTGCTCACATGCACAAATGAACAAAGTGCTCCCAAAGATTATCAGAAAAATGAAAGATATCTTAAGTGTGCATCCGTTTTCGTGTCCCTACATAAAAGCTCCTGAAAAGAATAGTTTTTCCAGACAAACGAATTTATCCTGACTGTTTCTCCTCACACAAAGTTTTATGTGTAAAGGTAATAAGTTGTCTCCTATAGATTGCAGCTAACATATGCTCTCCCTCTGACACAAGCCACAGTTGAATTTATCCTTAATGTTTTCCACTGCGGCACTTGTTTGACAGTGAACACAGTCCGCCTTGATTCATGTGCGTCATTGAATTCTCAATGTCCTCATTTGTGAGGTAGTTTTCTGGCTAACATTTGTCCGCAGTGTTATTAATGGGTTTGCGGGGAAGTCGAGCATGAAGCATGGCGTGTGGACATTTTGTGGTGGATTGTTGCCATTACAAGCACCGCTTTCACACAAGCAGTTTAGGTCATTGAGAATGACTGAATGGTAATCTGAGGCTGGCAAGTAAGCAAACAGAAGGAATCTTTTGGCAAGCGAACAAATACTGTAACTCACAAGTAAACAGTTGCTCTTAGATCCCATTACCCTTCTGACTGGGATCTTAAAACGTAATAGATTTCCCCCTGAAGTCACAAATCACAGCTCCTGCCAAGAATCTTTAAAGTGTCTTAATGACATATTTGTGGTCTCTGGGATGAAATGTTAACACTCTTAACGTTCTGTTGTAAGTGGTGAAATGAATAATAACCAGGGAATAAAATCCCAAACGAATGACCTCTTCTTCTTCACTTTGCTGGTTTGTTTAACGTGCAGCTTAAAAAAATCCCAATACGTTTTTCTACCTGCAAACCTTGGGGCTAACACGGTGTCGGGGGAATAGACCAGAGAAATATCGGGCTGTGTAGCAGATCTGGCAGCTCAGCTTGTTCTGATCACTGACCTTTTTGGTAATAAGTCCACTCCCTCAGCCACGAGACCAAATGGCTGCCCAGAGTAACTTTGTGGAGGGTGCAGAGAGGCTGAAGAGACGGCTCCAATTACAGCTGAACAGACTTTAGTGGATGGCTGTAAAATGAAGAGTATTAACATTGCACACTTGACTAATTTAGTTCATAAATTGCAAGAGGGTGCAGTTTTGTCTCGGAGGCATATCTGTTTTTTAGGCAGTTTTCTTCCCTGAAGCGGTGTTCTTGCAAGTCCCTGCCCAGGCAACCAGTTTGCATGTCAGCACAAATTCTAGCTTATTTTATTCAAGCAGAGCAAACGTTTATAATTACCCCATGATAGAGTTCCATGCTCATAAAGCAATTATAAAAAGCTTCTGTACACACCAGTTATGATTTAGATCTCGGCATGTTCTTTGATTTTTATTTATTTTTGCCAAATTGTGCACATTTGGTTTGTTGGTCCTCATTTTAGGGAACCGAAGTTTCTCCTTAATAGATCTGTCATCCTTCACTTTAGGTACACAGCATGTTCTTTGTCGACTAAGTGGTATTTTTATGACTCGTGATGGCTCTATGCTGTCGTTTATGCAAAGCATGTGTGCGTTATGCTAATGATATATGCTCTGCTTTATACATTTTTAGCTTGAGGCAAACATTTGCACTGCACCAGATGCTGGCAGCAAGCAGCAGGAACATGGAGAGGGAAAATGCTTACCACACCGAATTCTGTGTTGTACCTGAGAAGCATTGTGAAGAGATCAGATCCTCTGTTTATTTACAGCTTTGTGAACATGGGAAGAAAAATGCACATTAAGAACAAAATAAACCTTCATGACTAGTAAAACCAAAGATAAGATTTTATGCAAGTCCTGCAATCTGCTGTAAATAGCCTCCGTATACATTTGTACATTAATAAGCAGTTTGTTTGTTTTTTGTTTGTTTGTTTGTTTTTGTTTTTTTGTTTTTTACCAATTCCTAAGTGTTTATTCTATTACTTCTAAAGTATATATCTCCAAGGCTTTTTTGATTTCAAGCAGCCTTGCTTATGATTGGCTGCCGCTCACAAATGGAGGGCTTTATTTCCAGTGGGTGAGGTTTCTCTGCTAGCAACCAGGGGCCCGTTCTTCGTACCTCGCTAAGTAAGTTAGCCGGATTTGAATGTTGACGATTTCGCGTGATCTTGGATCGTTCGGTTCTCCGAAGCTCATCTGGGACTTGCTGTCATAGCAACAGATCCGTGGCGTAAACCTGCTCGGGAGCAGGTTTACTTTATGTAAACAGGATTAGATCGCGCCACTCAGGTATGTCCGCTGCAGTTATATGAAAGCAAGAGCGATATTTCGCCACTGTTTTACCATAAATAAATATTATCAATGTAACTAAAGATAATGCAGCATTTGATTCTTTTATTGATTCCATACAGATACATACAGGTCATTTCGAAAAAAAGGAAATGTACTATTAATCATTCTATTACATGTAGTAGATCATGTCAGATGTAATTCATATTTTAGAGTAGTAATAGTAAATTACTACGTGCAATCAAGATGAGAGACCACGACTATAAAAGCGAAGGTGGATTTGGGAAGTCTGTCGCAGCCATGTCCTGTCCGTTTGTACGCGAGCAAGGAAGGTGCAAGATTGATAAGGAGAGTTTACAGAATTTAGCGTATATTGCGGGATAGACAGGATCCTTTAGCTCAGCGCGACGGTGTGCTCATAGAGAGATATCGATTCTCCCGTGAGGGTATTATTTACTCTCTCTCTCTCTATCTCTCTCTCTCTATCTCTCTATCTATCTATCTATCTATCTATCTATCTATCTATCTATCTATCTAGGAACAGGTAAAAGTGATGGAGTGTTATGTCAAACTACACACAAAAAAACCCACAATGTCAATAAATGTCACAGTACAAAAAGGGGTGTGAGGAGGGGGTGCAGGACCACCACCTGTCTTTATTTGCTCTGCCCTTTTCTTGGTTGCTGTTATAAACAAACAAACAGATTATTCCAGGGTCTCTTGTCATAGACTAAAAGCAATATAAGTGATAAATATTACCGTTCTGTGGAATATTCTTATATTTCACTTTTACTTTTTCCCATGTTCTAGTGGGTCCTGTTGTGGCTCTAATGTGAAAGAGGATATGATGTAATATAATATAATGTGGTATAATATAATATCACATGATATAATGTAATATCATGGATCACTTACGAGTTTGATTTGTCAGCAACTTTCTGCCAGCCCTCTCTCCTTGCTTTTGCAGCCTTTGCAGTGTTCCCCTGCGTTTTAATTAAACTCTGAAACTCCTGATATCCCTCAATCAAGAGTTCTTGGTCTGCTGCCGTGAAATACTGAGCGCTCTCCTTCGACATCTTCGCCGACCAATCACAGGGTTGCCGATCAATGTTTCTACTATCGATCGTAGCCCCTTTAAGCCACCCAGTGATCTCAGATTACTTCATCCAGCTATACTAATCGTCAACAACAGGTGTGTTCGGAGAACCGGATTAGCGAGCTCAAAGTTAGCGCGATGATTTGATCTTGGATGTGTCATTTGATCTTGGATGTAGTAAGCGAGGTACGAAGAACGGGCCCCAGGGCTAGACTTTCAGGAAAAATATTTAAAAAAAATAAATAAACAATTTTTTTGCTCTTGAAAACACAAAGTAAAGTAAAATAAAATAATAAGTTAAAGGTTTGATTTCTATGCAAGTGCTGTTTGTGATATATTCTAAATAGCCTTTTCAGGGCTCGCAAAATCGCTAGCCCGACGTCCCGTGGCTAGCGATTTTTTTCCAGTCGGGCTACCAAAATCTATCTCAGCCCTGCCCGTCGGGCTATCATGAAAGTAAAAATATATGTCAATGCTTTTGCATTTTCTTTCGCAAATGTAGCTGAGTAATTATGTCATTGGCATCGATGAGCCTCTGTCAATATGTGACATATTGAAATCGCGTTTGAATTTGCGCTTGTTTTTTTTGCTTTCACTTTCACTTTGCGATCGCGCGAACGGTGTGTAGAGAGCTGCGGCACTGATTGGTGAGTGACGATTAATTGCGCACCAATTCCTGATATCGTCTTATCACTCATTAGCTTACTATTCAAACGTGACAAGTGAAATCTCCCACAGCAAGCTTAAACACGTGAGAGGTTGATTGCGCAGAGAATCGCTGACCATTATGTGAGTGCGTGTAAAAGCAGCAGGATTTACGCTGGTATTTTAGTTCTGCTGAGCCAAATAAGATGGGTCAGGGTGAAGAAGGGACAGCCAAAGAAAAGCCTACCACAAAACGGAAAAGTTATCACAAATCAGACTATGAGGCAAAAAGAAAGCACAGCTTTTTTGGTTTCATGGACAAAAGAATTTATGTGGCTGGAATATGACAAGCTAAATAACATGATGTTCTGCCAGGTGTGTCCTGAGTTTCATTTCATTTGAGTCGACAAGCGCCTTTGTAACTGGGACCAGTAATTTTAAGAAAGACCCCATCAGAACCCATGAGAAATGCAAGAAATGCATTATTGCCCAGTCTGCAATATCTTTCCCAGAACAAACAGCAATTGCAAAAAACATACTAAAAATAAACCAAGCACAAGAAGAAGTCCTGAAAAATCTTTCAAAAGCGTACTATGTTGCAAAGAGTGAACCACCATTGGCCAAATTTAGCAGTCTTTGCAAACTTCAAAAAGCAAATGGCCTCGATCTTGGTTCCACTCACCCCTTATGTGTGACTTCAGTGGAAATTTCAGATTCAGGATCTGACACAGACTGATTCATGTTCTTACAGGTTCATAGAAATTTCTGTTCAATTAGAAACAAGTATTTGAGTCGATGACTGTGATTTTTATACAGTTGTTGTGATTTGTATTTTAACAATTTTCTGATTAATTTTTGTTTCCGTTACAATATTATACTTTAATGTATAATATTGTAAAAGAAACAAAACATTAAAAAATTGCTCTTTTTTATTCGGGCTACTTAAAATTATTTTGGGCTACCAAAAACTGAAGAGTGCCTGCCCGAAGGGCTACCAAGGATTTTGAAATTTTGCGAGCCCTGCTTTTACTTCATAATAATTCAAATACAGCTGCATGAACACGACAGACTTTTGAAGTAAAAGGCCTCTCTTAAAGTATACTTCCTCAGTTCAATACTCACAACCGTGTGGATTGATTGAACCCAGCGCGCACACAGTCGTCTCCCTGTGGGAATCAAACTGTATTATTCCCTTCGACTTGGAAACGCATGCATCCACCTACTCAACCATTTCCCTTGTTGCTGTATAAACCTTCCGGTCAGTAATTGCAGTATTCATTGTACAGACTAACAAAAAAAGGCTCGATTAAAAAAACAAACCATGTCATTTGAGACAATAAAGACGAGAGAACAGAGGAAGGAGGTGTCACCCTGGCTGTCGAGCTGCACAGTAATTGGTCTTGGGGCTCTTTCACGGTTGGGGGGAAAGAAGATTGCTTCATTATAGTTCCTCTTCTGATAACCGCCACAGCCGCGCTGATAGAAAAGAAGATCTTAACTGAATGGCGGTGCTGTTAGGGGGGGGAGGGAAAAGTGCCTGTGGGGAATGAACTGGAATGGCGAATAATACAGATAATAGCTTTATTTGTGCTTAGCGGTATTCACAAGCTCCAAAACATACTGATTCACATTCAATTACGAGTTTACCTCCCTGTTTTATTTATCAGCCCCTTGGTGCAGTTTGTGGCTCAGACAGCTATTTACCTGCCACTGTAAACAGCTCTGTGTGTGACAGGCTGCTTCTGGAGCTCTCTGCTTTTGTGCTTTGTTTTCCTCACCCACACACACAGCATCACGTTTGATTATGTTTGCATGTTTCTGTCGGTGACCTTTTAGATTATGTGCTAGCAATATCGGATCCAACAGCATCTTTTCAGTGTCATATTCCCTCACCCTTTTTACGCTTTAAAGGTGGCGGTGTAGTTTCTCGTTTCGGTGAGAGTGCCAGCTGTGGTCTACATGAAGTCATCGGCTTCCTGTAGAGACCAGTTTTTACAGTGGTTGGAGGGAAATAAAATCCATAGAAACCTTTAATACCATTCCTGCAGCTCACAGCTGTACGTCTATATGTTCTGTATATAAACAGTCATATTTTCAGAAAAACATTTCCAGATTTGTTGAAGATATTAGTGACTGGGGAGCTAAATTCATCCATGTGTTTTCAATATAAAAATCAGCTGCAAACGCTGGGAAAAAATTCTCAGAAATATGTTGAAACATCCTTTCGTGAGGGGAAAAAAGCTGAAGACCAGCACTGAGGCCAGAAATTTCACAGATTACTCAACTTTTCACATGGTTGGTTAAAGGTGACCTATTATTATATCTATTTCCAACTCCAGATTTTTATTGTTGTAGTTTTGCATAGTTCAGTCAAAAATCATCCCAGATTGTCACATGGTTTATTTTGTAGTGAGCTTTGAAGTTGTGGTGTGTGTGTGTGTGTGTGTGTGTGTGGGTGTGGGTGTGAAGATTTAAACAGCTCCCGTCACCACTGTCCTTTAAAATTTGTAGTAAATGATGTTTACATTAAGAATAGTGTTAGCAGGGCTGGACTGGGACAAAAAATCGGCCCGGGCATTTTGACTAGAGACCGGCCCACCAGGATAGAGATTGAAAATGTGACGTCATTCAGGGGTAAAACCGCAAAGGATTCTGGGAACTTGAGGCAAGAGGTACTAGCGCACGCAGGCTTTCAATTGAACTCAGTTACACAGCGATAAAAAGAAACCCAAAAAATGGCAAGAAGCTGTTGTATTATTAACTGCAATAGCCGGTCGCATGACAGCCACGGGAAGCCGACGGGTAAAGAGATCGTTTTTTTTATCGGATTACGTCGTTGAAGAGAAATTTGTTTAAGCCATGTTTCCGAAGTAAGAGCCGACGGATGGCCTGGATATACCAAATATAACGTCCCAGAACACTCCAGCTCACATGTTAGTCTGCTCCAAGCATTCCCACAAAGGTCAGTGTTTTGTAGTAGTTAATACGTCACTTTTCTTAACATAATTGGTGATATAGGTTACAAGCAAGTCTGGGCTGAACAGAAATTGTCCGCTATGCTCTTTTAATTATTGTGCATAAATAGTGAATTGTCCTGACACAATATTGCGTTTCGCTTCTGTTATTACCACGGTACATTGACAAAAACATATACTTTTATTCACAGGATAAAACAGTTGTTTTGTATCACTAATTGTCCAGTGCGATTACAGCATACAATATTATTGTCACTGCTACATTTCTGTAATGCCTACCAGAAATTATTTCCACTACTAATTAATTACCGTTGAGCTCAAAGGTTATATTAATAAACGTTAACGATTGTGTATTTATGACGACGATTTGTGAGACTGGTAAACTTACCTTTGTTTGTACGATGGTCGTTCTACACGGTGCATTTCAAGGTCCTGTAGCCATCCGTCGGTAAACTGTACCTGGGCTTGTTGCAGTGACCTGAAGTTACTAAACTTCATGAGTGTATGCACTCACTCCAAGAACCGTATAATTATAAATATGAGCGTGGTGAAAGTTGGGCAGCACGCTAACGTCTTTTGTCCACTCTGTGTGCTGGTAAGGGTCTGACCCTCTCACTCCTTTGATTTTTTCCTCGTATCTTTTCTTTGCCTTTTCGTCGAGTCTGTCTTTGTACGGACCGGCATTGTTCTCCTTCGTTTTGTACATTCCTTTTTTGTGCGGCAAAGAAAAACCAAGAAGGTACTGGAACCGGAGAATGAACGTTTTGCGGTGCTGCAAATGCTTGCATTTGATGCGGTACTTGGATTGTTTTGCCTCGAGTTCCCGGCATGCAATGCGCGAAAGTCACGTGATCTGTCAATCGCTATAGGAAAAACCTTAAATTAAGACCAAGAACACTAGAGGTGAGACATGATCATTAATTAATATTAAAATTAATAAATGACAGATTTAGTGATATTTTCATAAACACCTCCTTTCCTTTTTTTTTTGTTCTCCATTTTCTTTAGTTCGTCTATAAGATTGCTAAACAAGGGGAGGGTGCATCCGCCTCCTCGGCTGTAATTGGTCCAGCCCAGAGTCGATCATGACCAATTGGCCAATCCAACACCTTTCATTATATATACCCTTCCTAAAAAAAAAAAAAAAAAAAAGTCCATCGGCCCATAAAAACAAAAAATCGCCAGCGGCCCACCGGGCAAATGCCCGGTATGCCCGATGGCCAGTCCAGCTCTGAGTGTTAGTGTATAGCAACAAACGTGGACAGTACAAAGTAAGATGGCTTCCCGTTGCCAGACGCCTTCTTGGATGCATCTTGTGTTGGGATTCTCCTCCTTCTGACGCTCAGTTTACTTCAGCTGCACTCCGTTTTATCAAAATACCAGTATTCGTGTGGGGCTTGGCCCTAAACATGCAGGTGAGGACTCGGTAAAAAGAATAGAGTTAAAGCTTTGAGCCACCCACCCGCAGCAGTTATGCACTTGCTTAGATAACATCTCCCCTTCTCATTCCACATAATATAGACTCCTAGTGGCAACTGTCACCACCACAGCAGGCAGAAAATAAGTTTTCTGTTGTTGTTGTTGTTAAATTTTGTGCCACAAGAATACCAACTGTGGGTTTTTAACAGAAGAGGCGTTTGCACCGGCACATACCATTTGTAAATCTGGCCCTGTGTCTCAGCGGCTTGGGAACGCCTCGTTCTTCTCCGGAAGAGCTGGAGGAGGAGTCTCAGCTTGCTACCCCCACAACCCAGATAAGTGGCAGATGATGGATGTTTAGCATGAACAGTATATATGACAGGATCAAATTAAAAATCATAATAGTTCCTCTTTAATCTGATGGCTATTCACATGCAGATTTATTTGATTATATTCTGTTGACTGCAGCCTATGCACTGGACAGTCTGGCTTTAACATGGTGAGACCAGTAAAGAAGCCGTCTTTGAAGCCTTAGCGCTATATTTGTTGGATGTGTTTCAGTGATGGTGAAGACGGAATTTGTGTATTGTTTGTCTTAAAGTCAGTTTCAGAAAGTCTCCATCACCACCACGCAGTCCTTTTAAGCACACATGGCGGATGTTCCTGCTGTTTCCCTGCAGCTGCGCTTTTCACTCGTGCATTCTTTAATAGTGGTTGCTTGCAGTGTTTTCTTTGATGTAGAAAAACTTAAGTTTATTCTGGTCTGACATTTCAGTTTGTTCCAGAGCATCCTCGAGTGGCATCTGATGTTTATCAATTCCCTCTTAAAGAGTCTAAGAGAAGCTTTTTCCTGTAAACATGATCAGAGCAGATAATTTTACATCGGCTTATAAATTCAGAATATGATCATGTGATATTATAATTTCATCAACTTAACCTGATCCCTGTTGGCTCTAGGTGACAATAACCATGAGATGGGTCAGCGATGTTGCAAAGATTAGTCCTGCTCTCATGCTTTAAGATAAAGGTTATCTTTTGCCATTGGCACCTATCTGTGGATTACTCTGTCTATGAGGTGTGGCAGTGTGGGTGATTAAATGTGCGAAGGACTCACTGGGCGCGCAGGCCAAGCCATACCAAGGGAAGGAAAGGTCATTTAATATATATGGAAATGTTACGGCTGGCTGTGATTATGTGGCACAGCTTGGATAGTTTTTAGGAACTGAGAGTGAAAGGTAAAAATGACGAAGCAGACCTGTTGTACAGTGTCCTCTTTATACACCACAAAGAAACTAAAACCTCAAGACGGTTTGCAGAGGAAAAGGAAACTGTCCATTTTTATTTCCTCCCAGCTTTCAGTTCACTTGAGGATTTTCGTTGAGGCAAAATACTGAAGGGCGGTGTGAGGGGTCATTAAATTGAAAATCCTCACAGGCAACGCAGTCATGAATTCATTGCAGGTTTCATACACTCAGAAGTTGTAAGCTCTTCTACAGATCACCCAGCTAAGGCGAATGTGAGAACACTGAGTTTTCTTACAAGGTCCATGGAAACCTCATTGATTGTTTCCATTATTGTGAGTGCATCTGAAGCAGACTATTTCCTGCTGTGCTACATCTGAAAACGGACAACTGTGGAAAATATCCCGACCTGAGAAAATGACCAGAGGTTTGTGTGTGTGAAAACGGCTTTGGTGTTGTGCTCATTGTTGAGGTTTTTGATGAGACTTGAGGTCAGTGTGAGATTTGATTACTCGCTCTTTCTCACAGACACCGCCAGCATAAAAACATGACTGAATCGTGTCGACTACACAGCCTGCTGCTGCTGCTAATGTTAGCCATGCTCAACAAATCATCCTGTATGCCTTTTAAAGGAGATTTATGTGAAGGTTAAATATATTTCACATTTAAACAAACAAATATATAAAAATGGAGCAAAGAGAAGCAAAAATGATTGCGTGAAGAGGGTTGTTTATTAAGGGGTTAGGGCCAGGGTAGGCTGTGTTTTTGATCATGAGGTCCATGTCACGAGGACATGGGCCTTGGCCAGATGGTGAATTCACAGAAAAGATGCTGAGGCGGTAGCAGGCTTATGCCTCAGAATAACTGTGGGGTAGTGGTGTCCGTCATATGTCACCAAAAGAGGTGAAAGTCTTAATTAGGACAAAGACAGAAACCTTCTTTGTATATGAATCTCACTGAATAAGGGCTCTGTTTTACTCATTTTGTCTGGAGCTGAACTAAGCAGTGAGTGAGTTTAGGTTTTAGGGAGGGGCTAAGATGCACCTCTGTAAAGGAAAGGAGTGCGTTTGTTTTGTAACCAAAGCAAAACAAGAGAGCTGTGTTCCAAAAGTGGAAGCGGCCTATATAACACCTCATTTTCATTTCACGTCACTGGAAGCCAGAAATTTCATGTAAAATGAAATGTTTTTAATAACACAACACTCATGTATGTATATTTAACCACATCCATTAGATTTTGGTGCTGTGTTTTTTTTTTGTTGTTTTTTTTTCTCTCTGTTCTGTTTTAATCAACTACTAAATTAGTCATCAGGAAAGTCCCTCATTCATCCCTAAAATAAATGTCCGGAGAAAGAATGAACCAAAAAGCAGAAGCGGGATGAATCTGTGGTGAAACGTCATTTTGGGGCTCTGCTGTGTAGGAAGCAGCACAGCTGTCAAAGTGGGTTCCTCCGTGATCATAATCTCCGAGGACAAGGCAGTGGCAAGTTTCTCACGGACACCCGCACACTAATGCATCCCAGACCCCTCAAACAAATGACCCAAATACTACATCGAGGCGTTTGGCTGACAGTGCACTGCAGATGTAGCGTGTTATTGACACACAGATTATTGTTATTTCAGCCTGTAACAAAGCCTTTAAACAGCACTGTTAAGGTGGTGAACGTCATGTAAGTATGCAGAGCTGCTTCTGTCTGCCTGAAGAGAAGATTGTTTTCCCACAGAGGCAGAGAAGGAGAGAAGTGACGGGGAATATTTATGACTGTCACTCTCTATTTCAGGGCTGGGTGTAAGATTATTGCAGGTTAGCTCTTTTTCAGTTTCACAATTTCACTTGTTTTTTGTTTTTGTTTTTTTTGTTTGTTTTTTGGCAAAGCACCAGCCAAGCATGATCAGACAGAATCCAAAATCTTCAGTAAATATGTAAAATATTAAATTTTTTCAAAAAAGATTTAATTTACATTTACTTTATAACAAAAGCCTCATAGCAAGAAGCTCCTGGGTTTGAATCCACCATCTGGCTGGGGCATTTCTGTGTGGAGTTTGCATGCTCTCCCCGTGCCTGTGTGGGCTCTCTCTGGGCGCTCCGGCTTCCTCCCACAGTCCAAAGTCCTCCCACAGTCCAAAGACATGCAGTTAGTGGGGTTAGGTTAACTGGTGATTCTAAATTGCCCGCATGTGTGACTGTGAATGCCAATGGTTGTCTGTCTCTTTGTTAGTCCTGCGACATGCTGGAAACCTGTCCACGGTAAGCCCCACCTCTCACCCAGTGGCAGCTGGGATAGGCTCCAGCCCCCACCCCTCTCCATTAGGATAAGCAGAACAAAATGCATGGATGAATGCAAGAAGGAAAAAACACCCCACTGTAACAACCGCACTGAAATTTGTTTGTGATCCAACTATTATGGAGTCCCAGGTTTTTAGACTAGTAACACATAATTCAATCAAACATATATCTTAATTTTTTATTTATTTTTTTCTTTTTGAAACAAAAGAATTCTTTGAGCTACCAAAAATAGGAAGAAAAAAATCTTCCTGGTTTTTCTTTTCTTTAATTCTTTTATACATAGAAAGCATGGATGCATGGAGACCATAAAACACATCTTCGAGCATGTGTGTGTATTAAAAAGACTGAGCCCAGGCAGCTTCTGTTTTTCCCAGCAGCAGTGAAGATGACTCTGCGGTAAATTATGGTGAAGCTGGAGCCTCTCTGACACACACAGCGAGAAGCAAAGCGGAAGCTCTGTGATTGGATGGAGTGAAAGAAAATGGAGTTGCTTTGGAGTCGACAGTGACAGCTCTTGCTGCTGTAATCGCTATCACAATAGAATTTGAAGAAAAAGTGATCTTTTTTTAATGTTCCCATGCACTGCGGGTTTGTTTTCATAGTGACAAAGCTATAGAATAAGTCTGAATAAAAGCTGTCTGGTTTACGTAAACTGCTAGCTTATTTTGCAATAATCTTTAAATTTTTTCCTGTAAATTTTGCTCCAAGCTGGCAGCAGCGACGCCCTCTGTGTTGCGGGGTTTGACTAAAGGGGGGTGTACCCACCTAGATTAATTGCAGAGCTCATTATTATGCAAACACATTTTTTTGCTATTAATTTAAAATGGACTATTAAAATTACTACATAGTCATATTGTGTTGTTGCCACAGTCTGATGTAGTGGGCAGAGGGCGAGCCTTCCTCAGTGTGTTGCGCCCTCTCTGTGGTCATTAGGAGTGAAATACTGTTTATACTTCCTACTAATTCTCTGATGAACAAATCCAGGTGATGTATGGCCTGTGTTACTTGTACTTAGTGGCATTTTGATCCTTAGTGGTGTTGCTGCTGTTGTTATGGAGCACTTTTTTAATGTGTATAATGTCTCAAAGTCATCGTTGGGATTGTATTTAACTGACAGTTGCTACATCCAAAGCCAATGTTGAACTCTGATACAATAAAAATAGAATAAAAATAAAATAGAAATAAAAAATAGAAAATGGCTTGGTCACTTGAGGTGTTAAAGGTGTATTTGCTGCATTGAAACTCAAATACTGCCTTGGTTATTTGCTAACTACTGTAATGTGTGTAAACAAAGAATGTCAGGCGTTTAACTCATCACCACAAGAGCCTGGTGAAGGAAATCTCTTGCAAACACTTAAAATCGTGTATCTGCAGATGAACTGACCCAGCTCGAACATTATGACGGCTGCAGCGCTCAAATCTCCCAAAACTAATAGCCTGTGAGAGAGAGACTGTCAGTTCCTGAATGAGCTGGCCTTCAACCAGCTGCAACAAAGCACCATGGGAGCGCCGGAGCCGGTGGGGGGAGGAGGTCTCCAAGCAACAGCCAGTGGTGGCATGCACATTCAGCTATTGACTTAGCCTTTATCCACAGCCCTTGTGCGGTTGTCAGCTCCCCTACAGCAATCTCGCTGCTGAGCGCGCACCTCTGCCGTGCCCTATCATCACTATCTTTCCTTCATGTCTGAGTTATTATCGCCACTACAATCTCATCACCCTCAAAAGAAGTGAGCATCTCCTTCTATTGGGGATGCCAGAGAATGAAATAGTCACCTCTTTTATTCACCGCGGTGTCACGGAAGCTTTTGAATAGGTGCGATAAAAGTGTTACCTTGATATGTGAGTGTGTCTGTGTGTATGTAGCACAGAAATCTAAGCTAAAGAGTCACAGAAGGAAGATATCCTCAAGCAAGAAAAATAAGCTGTCTTTGTGGTTCTTTCACCAGCAGGAAATACAGAGTAATGTTGAGCCAGTGAGTGGCTCAGTTCACTCGTCCACATTTGAAAAGAACTAAACCATTTATTTATCAGTCAGATTTACACTAAAAGGCCTGCGTTTGAGAGCCATACCCACTCACAGATAAAGGTGGGTGTATGCTTGGAATAAGCTAGATGTATAAAGCGTCATCTGACAACATCTGAAGGTTGTTTTGAACAGTTGTTCAGACTAAAGGATGAGGTGAAAACCTGCTGTTAACAGCGAATGAGGCACAAAATGAGTCCACATAAAGGCAGGTGCTGACATAACGACTGCGGTGCCAGTTATGACAACATGTCCGGACCAATTTGGACCCAATCTTTTCCAGGGTGGGTCAGCTGGTCTTCATACTCAGCGGACAAACTAAGCGGTGTGTGATGTATAAAGATTGCCGTCTTCTGTGCCAGCTGTTTGGTTTTTTGTTTTGTTTTGTTTTGTTTGTTTGTTTTTGTTTTTTGCCAGCTGTTTTTGTTGCTCCAACATCAGCAGCGATGCAAAGATCTTATTTTTTTGAAGATGTAAATTTTCAATTTTGTTTAAACTAAATTTTATAAATCTTTTTTGTTTTTAAGTTAATCAAATCATTTGATTACAGATCAAATATATTTTCAAATCCACTTGTAAGTAACACATTCAAATAGTTTTCCTTGTTTTCAAAAAAGATCCAGCCTCCCGTCCATTGTAGTATCTTAGCCTTCCACTTAGTCTCAGGCTACATGGAGTATTTCAGACATCCTTCTCCCAGCAGAACTTTCGAGTTTCCCCCCTCTAGATGAGCGTGCATGAGAAACCTCCAAAGGCAGACACACAGGACGCATCCTAACCTGATGGCCAGACCAGCAGTAGCCGTTCAGCTGTTCTCCCTATCTCTACCCTGCACTGGAAACTCATTTCAGCTGCTTGTATTTGCAAACTTGCTCTTTTAGATCTCATGGCCACGGGAGGGTTGGAACAGGGATGGTAAAGCCTTTTGGCTCGGCTCTCTCTTCACAACAACAGTTGTGTGCAACGCCCACATTACTGCAGGACTTCCCAAGATACTTGAACTCCCTCGCTTGGGGCAGCCTTCTTCCCTCAACCCAGAGAACCATAGCCTTCTGCTCCTCAGGCCTGAAACCCGTCCAGTTCAGCTACTCGCTGGTGGATTTCACTCATGACTCGATTGTATTAATTTCTCACAGTCTGGACACTCTGCTCAGTCATCTGTGATTCTCCCTGTTCTGTACAGGCTGCCATACTGCTGTTTCTTCACTTATCTGCTCTGGCTCAACATGCTATCCCCAACCCCAACTCCTCCCTCTTTATATTTATCTGTTAAAAAAAATCAAGCTAGCATTGGGTCATCATATAACATGCATATCAAAATGTAAATGACAGCATTTAAGTAGCAGGAGCTGGAAATGCACAGGAGGATTGATGGTACCAAACCAGCCAATCACGACAGTTCTTTGCTGCATTGATTTTGAGAGGTGCTCATCAGGTTTCAGTGTAGGATTTTAACTTTTTATGTCGTTCAAAATGCCAGTGGATTCAATTGACCCACTTGTTCTAGTGTTGACCATGTTTGACATTTCTGACTCTTATGATTGACACGTTTCACTAAACAGATCTGCTGTTCTGAAAGCTCTAGTCCACTAGTCCTCTGCTCTGATTTAACTTCTCTTTAAAATGGATAGTTGGATAAGAGGAGCAGTTCATAATGTGTGTTTTTCCTCACTTTATATTGTTATGACAGGCCCAAACTGCTGGCTATCAGATGTCAACATCTGTCTCTGTGTGCCTGTAAATCCTTCTTCTTTGTGGTCACTGCCTACAGTGGCTTTAGCTGTTGTGCTCTGTCCGAACGTTTGTTTGGAGGCGAAACGAAGCCTGAAATTTTGGGGTTATTTGGTGTCTTTTCAGCATATTTAGACAGCACTGTTTGTGCCTGCCAAAACAAACTAAACCAGTGTTGTAACACTCCACGGTTTAGATAGACCCTCTTACCACGCGTGTGCTGTTTAACACCACCTGTGTCCTTTATGCGGCAATCACTCATCCAGCAGTCACTGTGCACAGTTTTAAATATCACACTTTAAAGTTTACAGATACAAATGACTAAAACCACGATTCTTTTCAAAGTCAGATTGTTTTATTATTATATCAAGTGTATTCTGCTGTAATTCCCCAGAGAATAAGTAGTCATAATGAGCTAATTAAAGAAGGCTTAAGAGACGGGCAGTGTGAAAGTAGATTAGTGGAAATTTGTGTGTGTTGACACTGGAAGGAAGAAGGAAATGTCTCAAGTCTGATGTCTGATTTCTATTTACGGAGAGTGATCTATTGTCAGGGGCATGCTTGGAGCCAGATGCTGCTTTTAACAGTTTAACGTTGGAGGCTGTTGCAGAGTCTCTTCCAGGAAATATCTCTCAAGCTCTTGGTTTAAATAAAAGTGCTCTCATAGCCCTGTGTGTCTACGCTTCATATGCACACATTTGTTAGCACATCTGCCAGTCGCTAAGGTTTGGCGTTAAACACCATCCCTGGTAATTACATGAAATAGGAGGGATTGTTCATTGTCCCGGGCTTTGTGATCTGGACATTGTCCTGGTCTCTAAATGGCTCTGTGCCAGAACAGGGTCTTATTGTAGACAATGGTGGTTGGGGGGAAGGAAGCCCTTAATATGGAAATGGTATTAATTACGGCGCCTATACAACAGATGTGACCTTCAATCTCCGCGTGACATAAATACTCCTCTAATGAAGACAAAAACAGCATGAATATTTAATCCTTTTGCACCAGTTGGGCCTTTAAATATCTCATGTAAAAGGTCTTTAAGGTTATATTTGTCATTTTTCAACAAAAAATAGAACAAATAAATCCCACAGTCATGGCTGTCAGTGGTAAAATGAAATGCATATGGTGTCGGGAATAAAAAGTAAACTTGCAGTACTCTATGAAGGTCAGCAGGACTTGGATGTTACATCTGTGGGTAGATTACTTTAGAGCAGGGGTAGGCAGTATTTATTCTCAGAGGCCCAGACTGACACACTTACATGGAAAAAAATATATAAAGTGAAGGGCACACATTCAACAACAGAATAGAAACGTGACAGAAAAAGTGCTGGAATGTGTAAAAAATCTGGACACATAAAGTACACCAGATTGTAGTGGAATTAAATGCTTTGTATATTAGAATATACACCTAAATATAAGATTTACAGATGCAGAAACAAACACAAACTTTTCTTTTCTGTGTACCTCAGTAAGACATTTTTCACTTGCTCAAAGTTTAAATCAAATGAATGGTAGAAAACGAGCTCGGCTGATATTCATTTATTTATGAGAATATATTTTATGACCCATGAGCTTAATTCGAGTGGGTGGCCCCACTATCAAGAAAATCTCCACGCTCTCATTTTCAAAATTCAGTCTGCTAACCAGTCAGCCCCGGCCCTTCTCTCTCCTCATGTTTCCCTACGGGTGGGCTCATTTCCAGCTCCACTGTCTTCGGCTGCATGTGGTGACGGCACTACTTGTTCTGTTATGGAGACTTGCTGTGAGCTGGTGGTCCGCTCTAACCAGAGCTTACAGCAGGTGGAGAGCTGGCTGAAGTGTCACCGCACTGACCTCACCAAGGCTGCAGAGCAGAACGAGGACTACCGTCACAAACTGCTGTTCAAGATGTGGAGTACAAGTCTGTCCACAGGAAGAGAAACAAAATGAAGAGAGGCGATAACCCACTCTTTTATTGTCAGAGTGTATATATTATGATTTATTAATGTATTTAAGCGTGGGTGCACCTCCTTTCATGCTCACACGCACGCGCTCCCTGCCCAAGCTTCATCTTTTATTGATGATTATAGCGGTTGTTTAGTTTTCCTTTTAGGAGAACTAAACAACCATATTTTGGGCCTGTGTGCTCCACAGGGAGCAGGGATGTAACACTCGCTCATGTCCAGAGATCTGCTCCGTTAGTTCTTCCTAAAAAAAAAAAAACAAAAAACAAAAAAAAAAAACAAAACAATAAAACTAAACTTGCAGAAAAAAATCAATGCATTTCATTTCACAGTTGGATACGATATCCAGTGTTTTTCCCAGCTTTCCCCAAATTGTGTAGTTGTGTAGTCTGAGAGAATATCAATTCTTCCATTTCACACATTTCCTGAAGTATTTTTATCCATTCAGGGAGAGTCTGAAGTTTCTTAGTTATCGCTTTATCTGTCTATTTTTAGAGTCCAGTTGGCACATTTTCCAAAAAAGTGTCATCAAAATGAATCTGTGGGCTGATTATTGAGCTCATCTCTGTTACCACATGAACCAGTGAGAGGAAACCACAGGACAAAACCAAAGCACACTCTCTCTAACACTGGCCATTACTGTTTTTTTATTTTTGGGGCATTAAAGCCTTTTTGCAGATGAATTATTTCCATGTACATGTGCGTTGCTGGTGTTCTCCTGTTAGCTTTTTGTGTCTTTAGTTTATTGAGCTCTCATGCTCATGCAGTATCATTAGTGTGTGTCAGTTTTTCAGAAATGCTTCACTTCCTCGACCCCCAGTGGCAAGAAATCCAATCTTCTGATCAAAATTTTGAAAGATGGTGTAAATCCTACAAAAATAGCCTTGAACTAAAAAACCCTCAACCCTCCACGGCTTCAGCATTCCCCAAATCTCCATCATTAACTTGTCAGAAGCAGGCATTTTACCGCCTCAGCTGCCCCCCGCCCCCCCGCACCGCCCCAAATCTCTATCAGCCCGCTGGCAGTCTGAACACCAGGATGTCGATTTCAATGCTCCGTGCTGATTAACATATTAACCAATCTTTTGTTTCAATTTTCCAGTGCCGGCCCCAAAGGAGACAACATCTACGAGTGGAGGTCGACCATCCTGGGGCCACCGGGCTCAGTGTACGAGGGAGGGGTCTTCTTCCTGGACATCGCCTTCACACCAGACTACCCCTTCAAACCCCCCAAGGTCAGCAGTCAGAAGACGCAATTGTTTGGTCGTTTGGATTTTTTAGCAGCGGGCCAAATATTAACTACACACTGCACAGGATCTGGAAGGACTGTGGGGATGTGGAGGATATATCTGGCTCATTTCTTAATCTGGAAACCAATGATTAGCCTGCAGCGGTGCACAAACCATGACCACATATTTCCTTTCATAATAAAAGCAGATTCATGTGAAATTTTCGCAGCAGTAAGGTAAATGCCTACATCTGAACCTGCAATTCCCAAATTTAGACGGCCACGTCCCATTTTGAAATCTGAAAAGTATGTTTCCTTTGTTTTGTTTTCGCTGGTTGATTCTCCAGTAAGAGCTTAACTTCTGCTCCATTTGACTTCTTTTGGTGTTCAACATCAAACGTAGCTCAGAAAATGAATAACATATCTCATGGTAGCATTTTCCCATCTCTTAACTACAAAACAGAAACATTTATTTGCATTTAGTCAAGCAAAAAATGCATTTTAGATCCAGTCCTACAAGACACTCACAACAGCCTGCTGTGGAGGCGTGAATACGATTCATATTATTATGATGCATCATCTTAAACAAACAAGCTCATTAGTAGTTCAGTTTGGCTTGTATATTATTAGGAACCTGAAGGTGCTCTCTTGGATAGCCAAGTATGAAAAATGAATCGGTGGATGGATACAGTGTGACTTTGTCTGGCGGAGACAAAATTAAATATCATCCAGTGGAAATTATGACAGTGAAAATCAATCCGTCCAGAATCAGTTGTGCAGTTTTTCGTCGCAGCTGCTTCCCACCTCGGTTTGCACTTTCCTGCTCTGTTGTTTGCGGAATAAGTGCTGCAGTTGAGCTGAAAATTTGACCCGTCCTGTTTTCACTGTGTGAAGGACTCCCATTCTTGTTTTATGTGGCGTTGTCTGCAGAGTACTTTTAGTGATGTCGAGTGGACGCCGTTTACTGAACATGGAGACTGTTGGGGACAATCTTCTTTAGTCTGCAGTGCTCTCGATTGCACTTTCACTTGGCCTTCATTTTCTCCCCCCCTCTCCACTCTCCATGTTAGTTATGTGCACCCCTCCCCGTGCTCGCTCACCCTCTCCTCTCCCCCTTCCTCGCTCTTTGTGCCATGTAACCACCAACTCTGTGTTTGACAGCAGACTCAAACAAATCCACAGGCTCCAGCCCAGCTTTCTGTAGCCAGAGGGAGCTCGAGTGTTTCCGCCCCCTTCAATACCACCAACCCCTCCAACACACTGTGCTCTGCAGCCAACCCCCCACACACACACACACACACACACACACACACACACACACACACACACACACACACACACACACTTCTTCATCCTTTAGCCACCATACACTCCTCACTGTAGAAACACTTTCACATCTGAGGCTTGTGAATTTTAGCTCTACAGGCTGACCCGCTTTACAAAAAAATAAGAGTAAGCCTGACAAGTTCACTAGGTGGATGTGTTTGTGTTTCTGAGCCAGGAAAGGGGAGCGCTGTGTCCGCAGAGGCGGTGGGGGTGGGAGGGGTTGGTTATTTATAACGTCCTGCCTTGTGTGTGATTTTCAGCACTGGCCCCAAAGGAGGGGGAGGGGGGGGGGTGCCAACGCTCATTAGAGGTTTCCTCTGGAGGGTCAGGGTCAGGAGGGCCAGATGTTCATGATTGGAGAAGCAGAGGTGTCAAGTGTCAGGACCATACAGATGTCAAGCTCGAATCTGAGCGAGACGGCAGACATAAACAGCTCTGTGTTTGGAGGCTATTAGCTGAGAGGGCGTGTTATGCAGTCTGTGTGGTTGCAGGAGCCTGTTTGCTGAGACAGGTAAACTGATCAACTCTCTATGTGCTCTGTTGTTTTTACACCATGCTGCCCTCTGTTGGCCAGCCAGTTTCATCAAAAATATAAAAATGTGAGAAATTCCAGAGGATAAAACCCAAAGTAAAGATGTTCACAACAATAAAAAACTGCTGTTTTAGATGAACTGTGTATTTATGGCTCAGTATTGATCCAGAAACTGTGACAAATGGTGCAGAATGGCCTCAGTGGAGCGATCAGGCAGACCCATTATACTAGGCCTGATACTGATACATCAGTGTTAATGTGAGTAACGGAGAAAAGCTTTTAAGCTGCCCTCCTCTGTCTCACCTGTTTATATCACTGAAAGTATCAGACTACATGGTAAAATATTCTTCTTTAAGATAATCTTTTATTTTATCCTACTTACAGCTAACATGCTGGTTTTACAATCATTTGTTGCCCTTTTAACTCATCTTCTGCAGGGTGGTGGCTTTCAGTGTTGGTTGAGTGTTAGTTTTTATTGAATTAAAACAGACTTCCACTTATCCAGATCCAGGTGCCGGGCAGGTTAACAGTCTAGACAGAGATGCCTTCCCAATGCCACTGCTTTTAGTTTCTCTGGAGGAGAGACAGAGGTGTTCCCAGGGAAACCAAGGTCCTGGTTCTGCCCCGGGGTCTCCTCCCAGTTGGTGTTGCACAAAGCATCTCACCAAGCCGGCATCCAGGAAGCATCCTGATCAGAAGCTGGAACCATTTTAATTGGATCCTTTTGGAGGAGTAGCGGTTCTACTCAGTCTCTCTTGCATGACCGAGCTCCTCGTCCTGTCTCTAAGGGGGAGCTCCTTCAAAGGTAGCTCATTTCCACCCCTTGTACCCGGAGTCTTATTCCTTTCTCCCCAGAGCTCATGGTGATATTTGAGGGTGGTTACATATAGCAGCCAGTAAATCAACAGCTTTGCCTTGACAATCAGCTCTGGATTCACCTGGTACAATGTCCACAAAGCAAAGTGAAAAAAAGGATCTCATGTTTTGTTTAATGCAGAGATCACCAAATACAAACGTAAGCATCACTGATGGGAAAATGTCAAAAATATTTCTCATATTTTATTTTTTAAAGCCCATCATCTCAAAAGTACACTTGTCTTTGTGTCTGCAGGTAACTTTCCGTACCAGGATCTATCACTGCAACATCAACAGTCAGGGGGTGATCTGCCTGGACATCCTGAAGGACAACTGGAGCCCCGCCCTCACCATCTCCAAGGTGTTGCTGTCCATCTGCTCCCTGCTCACAGACTGTAACCCAGGTATCTGTTTAATGCTGTTTGTTATAGCCGAAGACTTTTCAATGTAGGTAAAGTAAGTAACTGTTCTGTCTTCATTTCCTTCTTTCTCTGCTTTGAAGGCAGTGTTTGTTTTTACTTAACTCTGATGTGAAATGTGGTCTTATGTTTCCAGAATGCTAACTATTCCAGTGTATTAAAGAAACCACAGCCAATTCAAGCCCTCATTGTTTCCCCAAGGCCATCAGATGCTGACAGATATTTGGCACAGTTAGAAGCTTAAAGTTGTAAATACCAAAACCACATTTTGCAGCAGGAAAGAACAACTGACCCACAGTGTTATAGGAAAAAACACAATGTCATGTTAAAAAAAAAACAAAAACACTGGGCTGTTATTAGCTTTGTGGCTTCAGAGCAAGATGTTATGTTTGCACAGTGTCTGCCACCATTAAGCAGCTACACTTTGAAGAGGTGAGACAGGAAGTAGCAGGAACTCAGGACTTTTATGTAGAAAAATGTAAGGTTATCAAATGTTAACGTTATTTACACTTATTTATAAGTTTAAAGCTTTGAAATGGAGTCATTGTTGGGTGTATGTAACCCAATTAAAGAGTCTTCCTCAGAGCTATACTGCAAAAACAACTTGCCTGAGGTTTGGCCAGCTGCTGGTCCACTGACTGCATTTCCAGCAGCAGCTTGAGTTCACAGGCTAAAGTGAACCTGAACAACAGAGATTTTAGTTTGCTGTCAGCACACTCAGAAAAATAATTATTGGCCCTCTTCAACATGAAGCAGTAGTTTTAAATAAAATCAAATTAAATTTTTTTTTAAAATTAAAGCTTTTTATTATTCATTAAGGAAAATATGCTTGGTGTAAACTGAATGTATATGAGTCTAGTCAATTTTGTTTGACCCAATTCCATTAACGTTAACATTTTACTTGTGTAACAAAATTACAAGGGAAGTCTAAATGTAATCAAAGTACCGAAAGTCAGAATTTTAGACATCAGTATTTTTTCATGTGTATTCTGTTTTCAAATTACAGGAAGTGTTTACGGTTACCAAAATAAGAGACTGTTTTTACTCCTAGTTTATACTTGCCTTTGTTGCCCTGGTGAATGGCAGCACGAGCCAAAGTGCAGGTGCACGCCTTGCTTTGTACGGGCAGGTTGGTCTTTACTGCAGTTTCACTGCTATCGTACAGAAGCTCAGAGAGTCTCTGCTTCAGCATCTTCAAAAGATGAATCATTCTGGGAACAACTTTAAATTCTGTGTGACTGCTTTCTTGACCAGTGTTGGGCTGTGTTCTGTTCTTTTTGTTCTGCATGGTGACACCTACAGAGCACCAGGATAAATGGTTTATAGTGCTGTGGTGATGCTACGCACAGTAGCAGAGCGTAACAACGACGGCAATGATTGTAAGCACAGCAGGAAGACGTTTGCGGCTAAAAATAGACATGTGCAAAGTGTAAAACAGGAAACCTGTTCATGAACTTGTTCATGAATTGGAGTTATTAAGGTCCAGCCCAGGCAGCCTTAAGTCTTCTCAACAAACAGATTTATAACAGCAGCAGTGAAGCAATCAAAACTTTGCAGGCAAAAAGCCACTGAAGATCTTATCAGTCCACCTTATCAAGAAGCTTAGAAGCTGAAGGAAAAACACCTTTTCAGCAGCTCTCATCCACAGCTGGTTTCTTTTAAAAAGCATCCGAGTTAAGGTTCTGAGGTCTAAACCATCATCAGTGAGGACCCTGACTGTGAGCTATCAGATAATGTCGCTTTTGTTCTCCAAAGCCAAAGACACACGTCAAAACCTATTTACATTTTTAACCAAAAAGTACTTTTTGCTTTTCTCCAAAACATAGGATTAGGATTAAGAACTCACAGGATTAAAAAGAAATAAAGTCTGTCGGTGTGTGCAGATAAACAGCTTGTTTAGTTTGCATCAATCTTTAAATTTGGCAGATTCCTTGTAAACGTTGCTGCCGTCTGACAGCAGCCCTCAAGCATGCAGGGATGTGTCTAAACCGGAGAGCGGAGCGTACTCAGCGATATTTATTCCAGCTCTTGAGATGTTTTTGGTTTTGTAGGCCAGTTAGGGGAAAACAGTTACTTTGGAAACCATTTCTTTAGGACAGTTTATTTCTTTATTCATTAGGACTCCCAGTGGCCATAACACAAAGCACAGCTAGTCAGCATTAAAAACATCCAACAACTTTAGCCCGGCACTAAAATTAATGAAAGCAGGCAAAGTTCAGTGATGAAGAAATGTTAATCACAGTCACATCAGAATAAAGATCTACAGGTTTTCCTTCAGCGACTGCTTGAATGAGCCTCTGTTTGATATTGTTTGGCAACCAGAGCGCTCAACCGTAATGATCTACATTCTTCTGTTATGCTGCGTTTCCATTGCTTATTTTATTTGACGTGCTGTTTGTTTTACATCTGGACTTTTGAGTCTGTAATAAAGATTTATTGATCTCTCTCTTCTCTCCTCTCCCTCTCTCTCTGTGTTTCAGCTGACCCTCTGGTGGGAAGCATCGCCACACAGTACCTGACCAACAGAACAGAGCATGACAGAATAGCCAAACAATGGACGAAGAGATACGCCACATAGACTCCCTGCCGTGACCCGCCCCCTCCTTCACCTCCCTCACCCCTCACTGAACCTCTCTCTACCTCTCTCACCCCTTAGTCTGTCAAAGCACACTCACTAAGTGCAGCGGTAAATCTGCCCTCCTGTCGCCCTTCCTCTTCCATCTTCCTCCTCTTTCTCCTCTTCTTCTTCTTCCCCCTTTTATCTACCTTTTCTGTGTAAAAACAAAAAAACAAACAAGACAAAAAAAAATGTCCTTTGTTCCTTGTTGACTTGAAAGCTTCTTTTTTATACAAAGAGTAGATTGGGATTTTTATTTTCCAATATCTGAATGTTGGAAGTATTGTATTGGAGAAAAAAAAACACAGAATATTATAATTATCATAAGCATTGTCCTTCAGCTATACATTATGTATTCTCATTTTCTTAGTGGCACCTGGAACAAACATGCAGAGTATGCTTTTACTTTGTTTTCCTCGTTTTTATTTTTTTGGTTGTCCGTATGATATCTGCATGAAACAGGAAAGTGGCTCCTTCATGCTTTTTAACTTTCTCTGATTTTGTTTGTACTGTATGTATTTTTTCAAAGGCTTTTGAGGCAGACCACAAAAGTATAGGTCTGCCTGTGAAAGAGGCAGGACTTGTATATTTACTGGCTACCCGCCACCTCTGCAATTGCAGAGTGGTTTGTTGTGCACTTGTATTACTGAAGCACCCAATAAAACACACTGTGGTTGGCTTGTGAGAAAACGCTCTGCTCTCTGTGTGTAACTGCAACCTCTTCACCCTTAAATATTTACACTTGTTCATTCAGTCGCGCACCTCCTGACTGCTGATGTTGCATGTTTCACATACGCAAACACGCCTGATTATGAAACATTACAGTCATAAACATTACAGCGCTTCTTGGCACACGATGGGTGAGGGGGTAGCTTTTATTACCCACATCAAGACGATGTGAAGTTTTTAACTTGGCTAGTCTTACACCTCAGAGACTCAAAATGGGCCTCCAGTTTGTGGACAGAAAGACAAACCTTTTGAAGATATTGCAGAGACTTTATACAAAAGATGGATGTAGTCCCCGATTGGTTTTCATTTTATTTATTTCATTTTGAAGCCATTAGAATTTTGGCTGCAACCACACAGACTGCATAACACGCCCTCCCAGCACAGAGCTGAATCTTGTTTTTTGGTTTTTTGCTAACAGGCTAATAAAATCTGAGCTCTTCACTTACTGAAACTGAAAAAGACCAAAATTGCTATTATCCAGATGAATAACACTCCCTCAGATGTGTGATCAATGTGAAAGTTAACTATAGAGACCCAAACCTTTTTTTTCCAGACTGTAAAAATATTTATTTCTGCTGTTTTGAAACCAGCCTCAAGTGGCCACTAGTGGAACTGCAGTTTTTCTGGGACAGTGGCTTATTCTTTTTTTTCTTTTTCTTTTTTAGCTCCGGAGTGCGTCACTTAATTAATTATTTTAGTCAATTTAATTAAAAACAACTTTAGAATTTATTAATTAATATAGTTTACTTTTATTGAGTTATCTGTGCTTTTAGCCTGCTTACGACAACCCAAATTATTATATTATATCATTATTATTATTATTATAATATTATATTTATATAATATATTTATATTATTTAACCACAGGAATTTACAATATTCACATGGACACCATTCAAAGGTTGAATAACCATAATAAACATGAGCTCATCTTTAACTTGATTTATTATGTGGTTTGTCACTTTTTCAGCAAAAGAAAATCAAATGCATGAAGGTGGAGAGACAAACCAGAAATGTTCAAAATTTCATTATGTTCCCTTCATGTCAGGAAAGAAAGAAGAATATAAAATATAACAAAATATTCTTGTGCGAATTGAAAATGTCTTTTTTTTTTTTTTTCCCCCAGAATAGAGGTGGCCATATAGGGGCACTAAAAACAGAAGAGTGCAGGGGTGCAAAAAAGGGGAGGGGGGTGACGACAGAAATCGTGACGGGAAATTGTATATGCAGAAATAAATGACTTCATGTTTCAACTCATTGTATGGTGTCTTCCTCTCTCTTGTGCATTTATTAAACATATTACCAACTCTTTGGCGTAACCACCTTAGCAGCAAAGTTATAAAGCTGCCAGTGACTCAGATCTTTGGCTCAGCTGCAACGACCCATTCAGAAAAAAGCTCTCCGGGTGCGAAACACAGCCAAAAGTTGCCCTTTGTAATTTCTGCACTCTGAAAAGGCCTCCAGTGGGCTCAGTTGGACTTTTTAGCGTGCCATTATGGCCCGAGGACCTTATGTTTGATACCCCTGTTTTATACCGTTCTAATAAAAAAGGTTCATGTACTTTTTTTTCTCTCCATTAAACAACAATCAGTAGATCCCTTCTGCTTATTGGCAGAATGAATTGTTTTCCAAGGGAAAAGAAGAATCCAGTCCTTAAAAGGATTTTTTTTTTTTTTTTTTTTAATCGGAGTATGTGAGTTGGGGTCCACAGTGAGTCCAGCACTATTAAAATATTCAAAACCGAAAGAATGGGCCTGCAGAGGGATTTAAAAAAAAAAACCCTAAACTTTATAGTACCTCATGAAACACAATATGTTTGGCGGTGTGCCATGTTTGAATCATAAATGAGTCGTAGAACAAAAAGCTTTTAAGCCTTTTCAGCAGAACAAGAGCTGACTCGATCCTTTGTTTCTTACAGATTTGGTATTTCAGTTGCTCTCCTGATTAATGCTCCAATTGGCCGGTGCTTTGCATAAGTAATAACGTGGCCATTAGACTGTAAGACTAGCCAGAAGGCTGCTCGCCAAACGGGATAAAGTCTCCATCTCAGGCTAAATTGGTGCTTAAAATAACTGCAATTTTACCACACATTAGATTACACGATTAGGTTGATGTGTTGCTTTTAAAACAGCAATCTAGCCTTTGCTGGGTCCCATACTGTTCTTATTGTCCGTGTACAGTACATGTTTTTTCCCCCAAGATAATAAAGGAGACTTGTATTCCAATTTCAGTCCATCACAGCATTTTAGGGTGAATTTTTCCACTCAATGCACTTCATAACTTAGTGAAGTACCTAAGCAGATAGTCAAAAACCTTTAAAACAACACTTGAAATTGGTCAAATAAAATCGTATTCCACTATCAAAACACAGCAGTAGTCACCGTTTGACTAAATTACCCCATTAACCTCTTAAACCTGCGCACCCTCCACAGGTAACAGCATCATGATGTACTTCGTGGGTCATTTAACAGCTGCAAGGCACCTTTTCCTTATAAATCTATTAATATGTAATTTATTAGTAATTGAGCCAAGGCCAGCCCAAATAACAAGGTTCTGAATTTTTCTTTTTGTTTTTTGCACATAACGGCAGGTACAAGCGCAGAGAATTGATGCGCTTTTAACACAGAAATACAAACTTTTCACCATTAACCTTTCAAAACTGTGAAAATGTGCTCTCGTGCCAGTTTTGGTTGCAATACTTTCAACTCGTGGTCCTGCAATAACACTTCGTGAGTAATTATTGGATGAGTCCACAGACATGTGGTCAGTTTAAGTGGGTTTTTTGTCAGTTTCTGTGGCTGATGAGGCAGCAGCTTAGTCATAGCTAAAGATGTGTTAAATAAGACCTCCTGAATACAGCTGACAGAACATCACACTTTTCAGATTATCTGCTTTAGGTATTGCAAATGTGACTAGTGTGTAATAATCACCTCATATACTGTTTGTTAAATCTAGCCCATGCACTTTAGCTGCCTTCTGTGGTCCTCCCGGTCACATAATGTGCTAGATTGTTGATTTGGACACTGCTAATTTTTTCTGCTCTAATTGCTTTATTGATTTTTTCTTCTTCAGCCTAACGATGGCCTCCTTCAGCTGTTGGGTCAAATATTGATATCCTAAGAGACGTCTTTGAGATTTTTCGTGGAATAATAAGGCAAAGGCCCATGTATGAAACTACTTCTTGGTCAACTGCTTTTAAGCCTCTAAAGCGGGAGTGTGTATAAAATTCAGTACTTTCGTTAAACCCCTTAAAATCAACCTGGAAGCCTGCACTTGACTCCACAGTTACTGGTGTGCAGGAGCAAAGACAAACGCAGTGTCATTGTCCAAATTTGTATCGCCCTGACTGTGTAATCCTGCATTCAGGATTTTGCCCAAGCTTAAAATGAAAAATTAAATAAAGGTGCAGTAATGATGGCTGCAACTGAGCCCACTTTAAGATATTCCTCCTGTTTCTAGAAATACTGAATCAACTGCCTGCTTGTTTTCTAATCATTACTCTTTCTTTTTGTGTACTGAGGTAGACTGGAACCCCCCAAATTAAACTTTTTTTTATTATGTAACTTGCGTGAAGCACTCGCTGTAGGCCTGTCCTGTTTCCAGAGTAGGACCGGTGCCGTTCAGCCCACTGCTGCCGCGGTAGGCTACTTCCGTTCCGCAGAGGGTGACAAGCACCAGCCAGCTAGCCTCTACTGTGGCGGAGGTCCAGACACAATAGAGTGGGTAAGTTTTATTAGCGAATAAAAATGGCTTAATGTCATTTATTTATCAGACTCGTGTGAACTGTCTGCATCTGTCCTTGTGTGTTTTCAGTCGAAGTCGATGGTTTAAAAAGAGAGGAGCACACGAACGAGAAGGTCGCGGTTATCACTTAGTCGCACGGAAAACGGGCTCCGACTATGTGCTGGAGCGCAGCTGTTGCTCCCGGCTAGTGCCTGACGTGTTTAATGTTTCACTCTCAAACTGACACCGTTCATACGACAAGTTTGATATACGAAAACGCGACCATGTGTGGTGCTACACAACCCGACGTTTAAATGTATATTACTGTAGAAGGCCAGAGTCTTTGCTAGTTGAAGTTGGGGTAAGTGAGGAGATCTGCGGGGATGAGGGGGGGCGTTAGCGGGTAGCATTAGCTTTGCGCATGAAGAAGAGGTGGAGGTGGAGGGTGTCACCACAGGGATAAACTTAAAATCATCTGATTTTTTTTTAGCATTGAATCCACGAAAGACATACTCAGCTTCTTGGCACTCGTTTCGGAGTGCGCATATCGCTAGCCAGCTAGCTTGCTGGTCTGCTAACCTTAGCGTCACGGAAAACGTTAGCTAACGTTAAATCAGCATTGGCAAACGGCTTTGTTTGCGCCACCTCCTCTCCCACACGCGTACCCCCACAACCTGAACAGACGAGCAGGTAGTCGGTAAATATTGCTCACATTTACGTGTTGTCTTTGTTGACTTATTACGTAACCTAAATTACTTCGACTACATTCAGTTGATCGAGTCGAAGCGACGTTTTCGCGAAACAGAGTTCGCTTAAATCGAAAGATTTCAGCCGCAGCGAAACGTTCGCATCACGCCGCGTCTCGAAAACCGATCAGCTGGTGTTCTCCTGAGGCCACCGTCGATCCGAGACGGAAGAGCAGCTTAATTACGCCCTTTGAGGGCAGCTGGAGCTGAACGGTTCGTCTTGGCCTCGCATTTGGTGAGAAAACTCCACGAGGCTGCTGTTAAATAGTCCGAACACTTTCACTTCGTTTTGCTGATCACCTTTCCTTCGAAACACCCCCCCCCCCGGGGATAGGGGTGCGTAATAAAAGGACAGAGGATGTTGCTGGGGTCGTCCTTCTGTGAAACTACAATGTCCAGAAGATGGACTTCAAAATGCACAGATAGCCCGTGAAGTGAAACCAATTCCCATCAGCGATCCAGGACAAATCTGACCTTTATAAAGACAAAGAGTCTGCGTTAACTTGCTTGACAGAGCTCTGTGACTATAGCTGTTATTTCTGAGCATTTAAAAATTAATTTTAAGCTTGAGTACATTAAAACAGACTAAAAAAAATGCCAGGAAAACTGTGTTTAAGACACTTTTATGCTTCAGTAAATAAAACACAAAAAAGTGATTTATTTTTCTAATTTTATTTTCCATAAGTTGTATTGGTCAATTAAAAATGAACAAATTCTTGAGACCGCAATGAGATTTTGTGGTACAATATCAAACATCAAATCTACTTTAGATCATTCTGAAGTTTAGAAAAGCTAAAACAGAAAATGTTGGCGGCTGTAGCTCAGGGGGTAGAAGAGGTCATGAGATATTAACACCAAGTTCACATTCTGTTAGATAGAAAGCACTTAAGCATAGAAAAAAAGTGCTTGTGTGAATAGGTGAATGAGGCATGTTATATAAAGTGCTTTGAATGCTTCAGTAGAGTAGAAAAGTGCTCTATAAGAACCAGTCTATTTACCAGAACTAGTAATACTTTTATATATAGTCTTTGTTCAGACTTGGTTATGAGCTTCTTTCTTCTTATAAAGGATGTTCTGGCGTCTCCTCTGCTTCACTATTTGGAGAATTCAGTCAATTCTTGTTAAGTCTGCCATACATTGACATAAAAAACCTTCAGCTGCAAATGAAGGTGGCTTAAAGCTCTATTTTTCTTCCTCAATCCTCTGCTACTTTTCTAAACATTCACATGGAATAATAATAATAAATGGCTGCTTGGAGGTCAAACTAACAAATGCCCCATTTAGAAATGACTCTGAATCTTTTCGGCTTTCCACCTTTTAGGTTCCGGCTCTTCTCCAAACCAAACCGGTATGTCGGATGAAGACTCCCGTGCCAGCACCAGCTCTTCGTCATCACCGCCTTCCTCCAGCCAGACCAGACAGAAGGACACTTCTTGCAAGAAGAAACGGGAGAGCAAAGCCAGCATGAGCAAGAACTCCAAGCTGCTTTCCACCAGCGCTAAACGGTAAAAAACCTAAACCATGAATCAGAAGTATCTCAAGGACATCCCCGTAATTCTCTTTAATCTCAATAATTTTATTTTATGGGGGTTTTCTGTGTTAACAAAAATTCTGTGGGTTTATTTTTAGGGGTAAATTTTAATATAATTTACAGGAAGAAGTCCATTAGAGACATGGGTTTCAACAGGCCACAAGATTGTCTTTTAGCACTTCCCTTTTCTCTTCTGTTTGTGTGTGTGTGTATGTGTCTCTCTCTCTCTCTCTCTCTCTCCCTATATATATATATATATATATATATATATATATATATATATATATACATATATATATATATATATATATATATATCTGCACTTTCAGTCTCACTTTCACCAGCACTTGTTCTTTTACACAAGGGATTGTAGCAGAAATTGCATTAATTAATCCCCAAGTGAATATGTAAATTTCACATTTAAATAAGAGGGTCTGAGTTGTAAATTCTGTGATTTCTGGAGTAATTATTACTGTAACTGATTATTTCTTTGATGTGCAGGATTCAAAAAGAGCTGGCTGACATTACACTGGACCCTCCGCCAAACTGCAGGTGGGTTTCACTCTGTACCACATGTCAATTATCTACCTAGCTCCGTTGTTAATAAAACCTATCACTATATTTTTTCTCAGATACCAGCTGCTGTAATATACAATACAGAGCAATACTGTGGTCAAATCCAGATCATAATTACAATGGTTAAAATTTTTTTCAGAATTTGTTCGCTGTGGAGATAAAATATGGCTTTTTTAAAATCTAAAACAAATAATTGGCTGCTGTTTTCAGGATATTCCTTATATTTTAAACCTGTGTACATTCCTAAAAAGCATTGCAGGGTTATTTCTCCTGAATTCACAAAGTTGCTGCACTGAGTTTATTTAGAGCTCAGCTTATAAGGTCAGGTCAAGATGCTGGGTCTAGTTGGGAAACATAATTTTCATCATTTACTTAGAATATTATGAAATGTAGATATGTGGGTTTTTGCTGCATGTCGTGGATGTCTCCATAACCAAACGTATTTATTCACCGGCTTAGAGCATCAATAGGGGAAATGCAAAGTTAGACAAATTAGTGCATATTTAATGAACTAGGGCTACTAATGCAAAAAAGTCTTTGTGTAAGTAATCAGCTTGGGAAGTCTGATATTTATTCGTTTTTTAAGCAAATATTAGAGTCCAGTTAAAATGAATTCCATCATGTGCACATTTTAAGGCTGTTTTCAAAAACTGTCTCTTGCTCTGATCCCGAAATCTTTTCTTCAGCAGCTCTTAGGTCCACCAGGCTTAGCAGTAGTATTCCTGTGTATACACTCAGAGCTTTGGATGGAAAGTGTGTTCTTTTAATACCTACAATTTGATTTATTAAGCATTTTACTCATGAAACAGTGAAAATTGATTTTTTTCTGACTGAAGACTGAGGTTTCTGATTTATGGAGAGATGGGATATCCAGAGTTTTTAAATTGCAATATCTGAACATTACCCAGTGTTCATATATCTGTATTTAATGCATACTTGCATGCATTTTTATATTTGCATATTTAAACACAAACATTTCAGTGAGCTTGTAATGATTAATGTAATTAATCATGTAAATTTTTTGTAATTACTAAATATTAGTTTCTAACTAAAAATGTCTAAACATATACAGTACATAAGGACTCAGTAATTTCTTTCTCATATAATCTTAACTACAGATCATCACTTTAGACACTTTACAAACTGCACACACACCAATCCACTTTTAATCTTTTTTATGAGATATTTTAAATTAACAGTCAGTATACTAAATATACCAGTTCAGATTCTCAGGGAAAAAGTAGTGATTATTTAATAACGTAGTCATTAAATGATAAAAGTAGCAATGCACTGCTGTGATCGGAAAGACTGTGCTTAAAACTGACATGTTTGAGTTTAGCCTTTGCCTGCAGTGTCCTCAGGCAAATCACTGAGCCCCACCGCACTCCAGGTGGCTGTTCGGCAGCTGCATCTGACCTTTGACCTCTCTCTGAAAGGAGGGAGAGAGGGAGAGGAATCTGTCCCACTGTGGCTCAGCAGATCAGACAAACAACCTCAGGCTACAGACCATCACACAAATGAACACTGTCTGGATGTTTGCAGATAAATGAAAGAAACAGGAATTGGTGTCAGTTCACAGCCACAGTCCTAAAAGAAACGGCGGTTTCTGCTTTGACTTCAGTTGTTACTGCTGCCACTTTTCAGAAAACAGCTCCTTCAGGCATCAGACAGAAACTGGCCACTTTCAAGTTGTTGCCTCTACCTGATTCTCACTTCTGTAGATGTCCAGCTGTTTTCAGACATTTTACAGACAGGAGAATGAGGTCAGGATATTTCTCACAGATGCTCCTTTCTCACATGTGGCGAACAGCAGAAAATGGTCCCCTTCAGGCATGTTCACATTACTAGACGTGCCATGTGTTTAGAAAAGTTTCAGCCTGTTTACTAAATCAGACTGTTGGCCGCAGGGATGCACGCAGCGCAGACATTTATGTAATAGTCACCTAAAACTCTACTTGTGTGTATTTTTTTTTTTCTCTTTTAATTGTTCAGCAATTTAACAAGTTTAGAAGCCACTGCAGATGTTGTCTATGTTGTGAAGGCAGGAAGCATTATAAGAGCTGTTTATCGTTTGTTTTAATCCTGGCACAGAATCATCAAATGAAGATAATCTTTGAGTTTTTATTTGAATTAATCTGCAGTGAGCTCTGAAACAAAAGGATAACGGCTTCATAAATAAGTTTTTGATGTTCAGTTGAATTTTACACAGTGGTATTTTTTTTATTTTGTTATACAGTATATTGCAGTGGGTTTTATTTAAATCAAGAACACATCTGTGTTGGTATTAGCAGAAAATAGCTTTTAGTACTCAAAACTAGCTGTTGCCTTAACTTGTGACTTTTATGTAGTGAAGAAAAGGCAGAAGAAAAGTCTCTCTCTTTTCTTTCTTTCTTTCTTTCTTTCTTTCTTTCTTTCTTTCTTTCTTTCTTTTTTTTTTTTTTTTTAAACAGGTGACTTAAGGCAAGGTGCAGCCTGCTGAATTGTTGGTTGATTTTTGGCCTGTGCAATCTGAGCTAATAATTCAGTATTATCTGCCTGTTACAGGTGACAAGTTCACATCTTATTCTACAAATCACGTTTTCAGGCCAAATCCACCTCGTTATACAATGAGAATATTTAAAATGGTCTTAAAAGTTAATATAGCTTGGAGCTCATGGTAGAGTAGCTGGCCCTGCCACTTCCTGTCCAATAAGGTCATTCTAGTTTAAACAGCACTGCGACTGTTTCAAAGGTCCTTTTTGAAGACACTTTATAGTGCAAACATGATAGCCATCCTGCTGTTTTCAAACTATGCACCACCTTGTTTTAACCCATAAAAGAGGGAGGTGGAGTCCAGTTATCTTAGTCCAATATAGCTCAAATAAGTCATATCCTATATGACGGCAACATTAATGTCTCATAAGGGTGCTACTTTAAGCTGATTAGCAGTGTGGAAAGAGTCTTATAATTCGAATTCATCCACTTGAAAGTCAGAGCCTTTCATCTATCACATTTGCTGTTATATCTTTTAACATCCTGATAATTAGTCCAGACGGTGCTCCCTGGATCAATATCCCATGTTGTCGTTGGCAGTGGAGCTCTGTGCTAACCTTGATTAAAAGCGAACAGAAGAGCGCAATATCTAACCCTACCCAGCGTCCCCGCTGCATCACAGGAGCTTTCAATCAATACTGATATTATGGCTCATAGCGATGAACCCTGAGGGGTTCACGGCCGCATGTTCTGCATGTCAGAGGGATAAAGGCTGGGCTGCTTTGAGGAAAAATCAATACAGATTACAGATCATGAGGCAGAGACGCATCACTGGGGATTTGCTTTCAACTCTGGCATCTTCTGAATGATGCTCAAGGGAAAAAGCTTCAACTCTCCATGTTTAAAGAAAAATATACAACAAGTACAGTGCTTCTCTTTTTGGTCCAGTGGTTCTTAATGGAATTTACAGATGTTTCCCAGACGTGTCACGTGTAGGGAAGTCGTGAAGTTGCAGTTTTCAAGAGAGAACATCTAAATGGATGAATTTGCTGAATGTGTGTGATTTTTTTTTTTTTTTTTTTTTTTCCCCAAACTTCTCATCGTCTTATGTTTTCCTCTGTTCTTCTTTCCCATTTTCTCCTCCTCCATTACTTCCTTCCTCTTCTTCTCCTCCAGGCACAGTCTATTACCTGGCACATTTTTACTGCTAGTATGTTAAACCTTCACTGTAACTGAGTGTTTCAGCTACAAATTTTTCAAATTGGAGAATGTAAATTAGTGTCAGCATTGATGAATGCTGACACTAATTATATGAGGTTCATATGCATGTAGCTTTTTTCTCTCTCCTTTTCTCTGGGCAGCAGCTGGAGAGTTATAAGTAAGATGACTGTTAGTAAGACAAAAATATGCTTTTAACATGGTTAGGAGTGACTCTTGAAGAGGTTTCTGTCATATTTCAGGCTTGCTTATAGAACAGAATGATTGGCTGTGCATCAGACGTTAGCGAGGGAGGTCGCTGCCTGTGCAGCTACCTTTGAAAAAATCCGGATACTATACTAATGGCCATTAAAACCAGATCCTTACTCATATAGATGTTAGAACTAATTGCTAAGGTTACAGGAGGTGTCTTCAAATGTCATTTTTATGGGGGGAGGTTTACTTTGGGTGGGATTTCCCTTTAATGGCCCACTGCTGTCGAATTCAAAACGTGGCGTTTATCATCAGCTTTAGTTTAGCTCCTTTCTGACGCCTTCTTCGGCGTGCTGCCAGTAAACGTGAATTGTACTGTGATTCATTGTGTTTTATACACACAGTATGTGAATGAATGTGACTTTCATACTGTAGTACACACTGCTTTGATCACTGCCACTGATGCACATCCACTGTGCAGCTTGTAATCTACAGTCTGTGTGTGGGTGTCTTTTTTTTCTTTTCTTTGTGTCTTTCCTCCCTTTCTGACTTCATTTGCGTCGGTGTGTCTGCTCTGTGGATGCCCTGTTTGCAGATGAGATTTGTATCGGCAAAGCTTTTTCCCCTCCTTCGTTATTATTGATGTAGTATGATAAACACCAGAGATGACCGACAAAGATTAGAACTTTCATTCTTTAAAATGTGACTAATGGCACAGCAGCAAATAAATATTGTATTTTAGGCTTATGTGGGTGGTGCAATGAACTAAATGCATCTTGATGTTTTCAGAATATTTTTGTGGCTTCACCAGAACATAAATCCAGTTTAAGTGAATTTAATCCTTCTGATTGCAGTGCTGGTCCAAAAGGAGACAATATCTATGAGTGGAGGTCGACCATCCTGGGACCGCCGGGCTCTGTGTACGAGGGAGGCGTCTTCTTCCTAGATATCGCCTTCACACCCGACTACCCCTTTAAACCCCCCAAGGTACTGATACACAATACTAGAACCTCATGTCTGTTAACTGTACCTCAGAAGCAGGCAGCAGGTGTTTGGAGTGAAACTGTTTCAGCTGCAGGGTTTTAGATAACATCAAATCGAGTTCCAGGACTATATCCGTGATTTAAAAGACAAGATGTACTATGTTTAACCCAAAAGTTGGGAGGTTGGGTTGTTAAATGTAGCAAAACAAACAGATGTCACCTGATATAAAAGTAGCTCAGCATAACGGTGTAAAGTTTGACAGTGCAGGGTTGGGGAAAAAAACATCTGTTTTCTCAAGTCAGTACATCTGTTACGTTGAGAAAACAGATGTGTTACTTTATAAAGAATCAGTTTTGCTTATCAGATACCAAAACAGAGCAATATTAGCTACACATTTGATCGTTTCTTATCAAGAATATATTTATTTCAAACAGCAGGAAAAGTAGAAATGTACAGTCTGCTTCTTTTAATAAGCACGCACATGTCAAAGGGATTTTTTTCTCATAAATAATTTCCAGAAAAAAGGGAAACAAACAATTAAGAAAAAACTGTTCACATTCACTTCCAGTTAAATCTCCATCCCCACACTGTTCCAAAAACACGTCGGTGTTTATTTATGTTTTCAGTTCAGTTTCATATTGCTTCCAGTGTGGGCTTGATTCTTTCACTTTATTTTCTCCTGTGGTTTTACTTCAGTTTTTACGCATTCATTGTAAATAAATCTTCAGAAATATATTAGACATAGAATAGTTTATATTTTTACTTAGTCTAATTAAAATGTTTTTCACATCTAGTTTTAGTTACGTTTGCTAACCTCTCACTGAGACACTGTACAGTTTCATAACACCATGATACAGGACTTTACAAGAAATATGTTGTCTCATTTAAAAAAATACAAATCCTGACACAGATGTGGTTTTCAGTCATTACTCAAAAAGCAGTACCGTATCGTCTGTTGGTCTTTTTTTTTAAGCTGCAGATTTTGTGCTTCATTGCATGTTGATGAGAGGTTTTAGCGTTATAAAAGCTCTGTAGTACACACGATTTTCTGACAACCAGTCCTATGAATGTGAAAATCACCATTTTATTTTTAAAACGAAATGATGCTCCAAGCTTCAGTAAAACTTAGCTTTATTCTTTGTTAGCGACGGTGAATAAAATCATAGATCTCTTAAGAGAAAACGCGCCCTCCCTGAGCACACAGTATTAAATATGTTACAGAATACATATTCAAATAGCACAAAAAAGCCTTCAGCTCCACTCCCACACACAACACACAAAACAAACACATTGTAAAACCTTTTGTTTGCCAGCTTGCTTTTTACCGAGACCTTCTTGCTTTTGTAACAACACGGCAGCTCATGATGGCCACATTTAACCTCTAAAATTACAGCCTAATTATCCCAAACACGCTTAAAAAAAAAGAAAGAAAAAAAAAAAGAGTGGATTCAGTCCAGTTTTCTGGGAAATCTGTGCTTCTACTTTCCAATTTGAGCATTTATGTGTTATTCTTTTTCTTTTGTGTTAATGCTAATGTTTGCAATTTCATGTTTCCTAAATGGAAGCGTTTTCTTTTCCCATCATAAAACTGCTTCAGCTGCTTACTCTGGATCAGCTTCACACATTTACAGAATTTACAATGACTGGACAAATGGTTCATTTGTTTTTCCCCAGAGGATTATTCGAACGAATTAAGCAACACTTTGTAACATACACACTCATAGCGGTGACGGTGAAAACTCCCATCCCAGTGGATGTGTGTAGTTTCATCAAGACAGTTTCCCAGTGGAATGAAACAAAACAAATACATGGTAAAAAGCCCAAACAGCAGTGGGAAACAGCCTGTTCTGATGGGATTACAAATAAAGTAAGAAACCACCACAAAATATTAAATGATGTTAAAAATGTACTAATTAAAAACTGAAGAATAGCCCTTATACTTAATTGACCCATTTATTACAAGTATTTTTAATAAAATGAACATCTGGTCTGTATGTTTGAGTAAAATGTATTTTGTTATGTAAATATCAACAGGAAATTGTCCTGTTAAACAAAAGCAAAAGTGAAGATTAAACGTAAGCACATTTCTGATAATCACAGCGTTTTTACTATTCATGTCTGTGTAGGTGTAGTTTTTCTTTGGGGTTTGTGGTTAGGGACACTTTACGCAACAATTTTGAATTTCGTACCTTTGCTTCTTCAGTTCATGATGGAAATATGAATTCATGTAAAAAGAAAACACATATACTGGCTGTTTTCATAAGTCAGTTATTTGAGGAGAAAATGTTATGACCATGCAAGTGAGTCAGTAAAAATTGGTCATCGTCTTTTAACTGAACCCTCAGACTCCCAGATTTTTTTTTTTAAAACAATAATTTAAAAGTCATGCAATATTTTACCTTCATACTATGAAAAAATCAAGATACAGGCCCTCAAAGTACACAAATAATTACTTAATTCATGGTTAGATGATGAACCTGGTGTCAAATGTTGATCAAAATGAGACATCTCAGAAGTTCTGTTCTGAGCAGTCACCTATTCATCCTGGTGACACAACCTGTGAAAGCTTTCCAGTGAATTATAATAGAATAGAAGAGTATCAGTGCTGGTTTCTATTCCTCTACACTACACACATTGAGTTATTGCAGTTTTGCTACTGAACAAAAGTAATCAAGGAAAAAAAAAAACAACATTAATGGTTTAGATTGTGACACTTTAGGCGGGTGTAAAATTGATTGGGGGAGGGTTTCTGGTCCAAAAGCATTGTCATTGAACCCTGGTGGGGTTCTCTGTGTTTCCTGTCATTTATTTTTTAGTCTTAAATTATATTTGTAATATCTGTGAGAAGTGATGCAGCATGATAAATACCAGAGATGACCAACTGAGAAAAACAGATTATCATTCTTGGAAATCTTGAGTCACGCTACAGTAGCAGTGTTTTTGTCTCATTGGGGGGAAAAATGAGTATTAGACATTGTACGCTGAGGTGAAAAGGACTCAAATTTCCTCCAAATGTTTTCCACACTTCACTTGTTCCACAATAAGTTTGCATTCAGTTTTGACACGGAACATTTACTGTAAATGACTCACTGTTTATGGCTGATTGTTGTACTGATAAGGAGAAGTGAGGTTTCCTTCCAAGGCAGTTAAGAGGACGTACTTCTTTTCAGCCACTAGGGGGCTTTTGTCTACTAAAGAGGTTTCACTGCAGTCCAACACTGACTGAAATTCTCTACACATAACAAATATTTTGTCATATCTTGAGCTGTGTGAGTGCTTTATTTTGTTTTTAATAACACATGTGAAAGTGATCAATATAGGAGTGTTTGTACTGTGTTCTGCATTTCACTGCATGTTTTTTTTTTTTTTTGTTTTTTGTTTGTTTTTTAAATAGTGTTTTTCATGCAGGATCTTTGTGTCTGCAGGTAACTTTCCGTACCAGGATCTATCATTGCAACATCAACAGTCAGGGGGTGATCTGTCTGGACATCCTGAAGGACAACTGGAGCCCTGCCCTCACCATCTCCAAGGTGCTGCTGTCCATCTGCTCCCTGCTCACAGACTGTAACCCAGGTAAGACATGCACGCTGATGAAAGCTGCATCATTTGAGTACTTAGAAAGCAAACATGTATTTTTGTAACAGCTGTAACATCTGACAATTACTCATTAAGAAACATGGATTTATTTAAATGCAATCTGATGCTTATGAAAAACAAAGGCAGTGAAGGGAAAACTGGGTCATCCAGGCTTGGGCCAGCAGGTGTTTGTTTGTTTTTTATTGAAAAACTTTATTCATTGTTTATGGTGTAGATTTAACTTAAAAGTATAAATCCTATATGTAGCGTCTTCACGTAACGTAGAGCAGTGGTCCCCAACCCCCAGGCCACGGACTGGTACCGGGCCGGGAGAGTTGAGGCTCGGGCGTGAAATTTATGGTTTTAGGGTTTTTATCGTTACCTCTGTTTCCCTGGGTCTTTTCCCATGTTGTAGTTGTGTGTCTTATTTTGAAAGAAATAATTACACGTTACCATAGCGACCAGGGAGCATTAAGGGGCAGAGAGGACGATGTTACTCTCGATGGGGTTAGCACATTTCAGGAGGACGCTGCTAATAAAATTACACATTTACACAGTGAATTCACATTTATTATTATATTTACGAAATACCACAGTTTTTGTCTTGGTCGTATCATTTTATTTTGTTGTATTTATCTGCGACACCTTTAAAGGCCGGTCCGTGAAAATATTGTCTGACATTAAACCGGTCCGTGGTGCAAAAAAGGTTGGAGACTGCTGGCGTAGAGTAATGGAAGCGGCGGCATTAAAGACAGACTGGTCTTCAAAACACTGTCCTGCTACTCTGAGCTGTAGTGAAACTGAGAAGTGCAACACAAACAGGAGGAGGGAAGAGGAAAACTTGCACCTTTTTGAAAACATGTTGGCTGAGACCTGAGGCTTTTAGTTTGAAGGTGAACCTTTTCCATTTCCAGTTTGTAAAACTTCAGGTTTTACCACCACTCGGCTAATCATTAGCAAGTATTTGCAGACAAACTTGGAAAAACTACAGGTAACCATGGCAATTTGCCACCAACTGTCACATTCAATATGGCGGACAACTCATGAGCAATGCCTGCATCACATAAGATAAGATGATAAGATAAGATGACCTTTATTAGTCCCACAGGTGGGAAATTTGTTTTGTTACAGCAAAGTTATGTAGCAGAAATTAGAAAACACTGGAAAGCAATAAAATACAATAAAATAAAATACCATATACAATAGAATAAAATAAAATAGAATAATATATACAATAGAATAAAATGGAAATACAAATACTATATACAACTGAGTAGGAAAATACAAAAATACAACTTTGTCAGAAAAAGAATTGCACATATAGCAGTCTTATTGCACATGTGTGGGTTTGTGTGTTTGATCAGCTGCAAAAGTCTTTATTGTGGAGTCTGACAGCAGTGGGGAGGAAAGACCTGCGAAATCTCTCCGTCCCACACACGTGGTGCCGCAGTCTCCCACTGAAGGAGCTGCTCAGTGCTGTCACAGTCTCCTGCATGGGGTGGGAGATGTTGTCCAACAGGGATGACAGCTTAGCCGCCATTCTCCTGTCACTCACCACCTCCACTGGGTCCAGAGGGCCTCCCAGAACAGAGCTGGCCCTTCGGATCAGCCTGTTCAGGCTCTTCCTGTCCCCAGCAGAGATGCTGCCGCCCCAGCAGACCACACCATAGAAGATGGCTGAGGCCACCACAGAGTCATAGAAGGTCTTCAGGAGTGGGCCCTCCACTCCAAACGACCTGAGTCTCCGCAGCAGGTACAGCCTGCTCTGCCCTTTCCTGTAGAGGGCGTCTGAGTTATGAGTCCAGTCCAGTTTGTTGTTCAGATGAACACCAAGGTACCTGTAGCTGTCCACAGCCTCGATGTCCATACCTTGGATGTTCAGTGGTTGCAGTGGAGGATGTTTGTGCCTGCGGAAGTCTACCACCAGCTCCTTGGTTTTACTGGCATTGATCTGGAGGTAGTTCAGCTGGCACCAGTCCACAAAGTCTTGAGTCAGTCCTCTGTACTCCTTGTCGTCCCCATCAGTGATGAGGCCGACTATTGCAGAGTCATCAGAGAACTTCTGCAGGAAGCACTGGGTGGAGTTGTGGGAGAAGTCTGCAGTGTAGATGGTGAAGAGGAACGGAGCCAGAACCGTTCCCTGTGGGGCCCCCGTACTGCAGATGACCCTGTCTGCAGTACAGGCCCTGTCAGGATCTCCGCTGTCAGCTCTCTTCACTTGTCCCGTCACCGATGTGCAGGTCTCCTGAGGCAGTGAAAAAAAAAAAAAAGTTCATAGTCATTGGAAGCCAAAGGAGTAATTAAAATAAAAAAATTAGATGAATGGCCCTTTCCTAGTGCATGTCACACTGGTTTTATTGGTATCTGGCTTAGTGTGAGACTGAGGAGTCTTTGGTGAATAGCAGCACTGTTGCCAGTCGGCTGCCTCAGGTCACGCATTTTTAAAATAGAGGCGCTGCAAAGTTTTCTTCTTTTTCTCACCCTGCTACAGCAGTCACCATGTTTTGCATTGACATGCGCTGTTACAGTCACACTGTGGGAAACTGATACAAATTTAAGAGTCTGGAGCTCCACATTTACTGCAGGTGGGCGCGTCTCACCGCTGTTTAGACAACCATTCGAATTGATGACCCCGTATTTTTACCACATACCTTCCACAGCTGTGAACTCTGATCTCATGACCCAAAAGCTGCACATTGTAAACGTGGTCAGATTTTATGTGTTCAGCATGCTGCTGCAGGCAGCTAGCATAAAAGTTTTACTCTGATTCATTCACCAGTGAGGAGAACCCGTTTGAAAGACAAGACAGCAGCCGTGTTGTAAAAGAGGGTGTAATTTAGCTTTTATGCAGCATGAAGCATTAAGAAAGAAGGCAGAGTTCAAAGTGAGGTGCAGTTTTAGAAATGTGATGTGAATTCCAGCTGACGGCCCACCTAAACATTTATATGATTTCATAAAATGGAAACATGTGACTTAAGTTTGTGTAAACCATCAATTTTATCATTTTATTTTTTCCAAAAAAAGGTAAATAGTATTTGTATAAGAGGGACTAATCTTTCAAAATAAGAGCATGAGGACTGTACAGTAGTCAGTGTCACTGAGAAACTGTGCTCAGATCCAAATGTTCAATAATAAAAAAAAAAAAAAAACTTAAACCATTGAAACTGTTTCATTTGCTTCAGGTTTTTGTTTTTGTAGCATACATGCAGAGATCATCAACAAGCAGTTTAGAAATGAGTCTTGAAGTCTTGAATTGTCGCCAATGAGCCTACGAGCTTTTTTATTTGAACTTTTTAAAGAGACTATCGAACCTTTTCACCCAGCCATGAAGATGCTTCTGGGAGCTCTGAATTTTAATTCCAAACATGGTGGAATGCTAATTTATAACTTAAACTGTCATTTGGGGGTTTTAGATGGCAAATCGGAAGAACAGATTTGAATGTACTGCACATGCATTCCAGGCGAAATGTTTCTCAAGTAATTTATTCCTATTTATTCTGATTATTCCTGTTTCTTCTGTTCACCCAGCCGATCCCCTGGTGGGAAGCATCGCCACCCAATACACGACTAACAGAGCAGAACATGACCGAACAGCCAAACAGTGGACAAAGCGATACGCCACATAAACCCACAGAGGACGGCAGCAGCAGGAAAAGGAGGAGGAGGGTCGAAGGGTCGCTGGGTTGCTTGTTTTGGGGGGAGGGGGTGTTATTTCTATCTCAGATTTTTAGTACTTTATTGTCTGGTATATTTTTTGCTTCCTGATTAAGTTATCTCCAGAAACGTGGTAATAAAGGAACACAATGGAAAGGAAGTGATGAGTCTCCCTCTTTTTTTTTCTTCTTTTTTTTAACATTGTTAATTGAAAACTGAATTCCACATACAACTCTGTGCATGTTGAAACTTCCGCTGCAAGCATTGTAAAAATATTTGTGAAGACACAAGAATGCATCGTGAAGGATGCCACACACCCGTTGGCATTTATAGCCTAAGAAGAGCTGCCAAAATAAACACAAACACGAGTACAAAGCATAAACTGTAGTAAAGTGAAGGTGTATACACGACTGCAGTACTGACCCTCTTTAAAAACGTACATTAGGGGACTCTGATAGTCAGGCACCCCGTTTAGCTTTTATGGAGTAATTTAGTTGGAAGTAGATGCTTTTAGTGTTTATATATGCTAAATAAGTGTTTATCTCATCCATAAAAATGCACATTTTTGTATTTTTACCTGTCATGTATTTGTTTACAGCTGTAAGAAGAGCACCTGCTAACATGCAGGATTTACCAGCCTAGACCCTGGATATACACCCAACAGCTTAGTTTTTTGTTCTTCATGTGCCAGAGAAAAGTAGTGTTTAAGAGAAAGGATGCCTTGTATACCTGAGGGAACATGCTTAATTTTAGTGTTTGTCACTTTGGTGACATCTGACAACCCAACCTGTCCAACAAGGCTTTGATGGCCATGTCTGACACTATGGACGTTTACATGACTGTGAGCCAGCAGCCTTCACAAATTGTTGTCTTTGTATTGTAACACCTGTTCTGAATCTCTTACATCCTGCTCTTGAAGCAAACACAAAAACAGATGGAAACTAAACGGAAGTGAGCAGACACACTCGGGGAAACTACCGAAACTGAATTCAAAACAAAAAGTCAGAATAAAAGAAAAACTGATCTGAAAATACGAAACTACATTAACTCAGTGAGTAATTCAGTTTAGGCCTGTATTAAATCATTTATATCATTAACTGCTTTAGTACATTGCTATGAAGTAGTATTTTTCTTTTTAAACAGACACATAAGTAACATTAAGGTTAACTAAATGAAACTTATCATAAAGGGTTATATTCAGCCTATGACTCCTGAATAGATTCAAAGTTGTGATGTTTTTGAAGTGGTTACTCAATTTAGTTTTAACAAGTGCATCGGGTAGTTTTAACCCCAGGACACGATAATCGCTGTCGGTGACCTCTCACTTAGACCTGGTGTTGGATTTCATACAGAAGTCTGCAGATTGAAATCGGAATCTACAGTACTGTGCAAAAGTCTTGAATTACCACTTATTCTTTTATATTTTGCTTCCAAGGTGCCAGACTTCAGTTGTAGTTTTTAAAGCGGTCTGGAGACGTAGTTCTCCAGGCTGTCTGAAGGTCTTTCATAGTTGTTGCTTTTGGACATTGGCTGCTTTTTCACTCGTTTTCAAACCAGTCTTTAAACCTAACTATTTTCAGTTGAATGAGTTTTGCATATCATTGCCACCACTGACCTATGAATCATATGTCATGCATAAAAAAAGCATCTAACTGAAAGGATGAACCATGTTGTGTCAGACAACAAAGAATTAGCTTTAAATTTAAAACCTTAGTAGCCTGTCTCAACTCCCCCCCCCCTTTCCCCCCATATTTTTAGTTGAATCTATGAAAAATCCCAAAGAAGACAGACATAAAATAGTCTTAAAGCCATTAGCTGAAAACTTGATATATTTCAGCATGATGTGCAGTATGTCTTTAAAAATAACTGGAAACTGAACAAGTGGGGGACAAAAGAAGAGGTGGAAGTCCTAAAAACCTTAAAACTGTCTATACCAGATGAACAGTGATTTAAAGTCCTTCAAAAACAGGAAGACATCCAAAAAATACCTGATGCAGAACTGAAAGATGCATTTAGTCCTTCAGATGATTCATCTAGCCCACATTTTTGGCTGCATTTTAGCCTGTGGTGTTGGTATTTTGTCAAATGAACACAGAAAAGTACCATCAGATTTTGATCTGCCATGCATCTGATTGGCAAGAGCTTAATTTTTAATGCCTTAATTTTTCCAGCATGACAGTGATCCCAAACATCCAGAGAAGACCTTCAAGAACTATTCCTGAAGACTACTTAAATTATGAGAACGCTTCCTCAGAGAGTTCAGGCAGTCTTTAAAAATAAAGGCAGTCATACCAAATATTGATTTTCAAGCTCACTAGAACTGAATAAACTCTGCTTTTGCTTTATATACTGTATGTCCATGTATGTTTGTTTGTTTTTTTCCAACAAATCACTGAATCTATTTCCCATTTTCCTAGTAAAATATAAAGAAAATGAATGGTTGAAGACTTCTGCACAGCACTGAAAGGTAAAAGTGGTTTGTTCTGCCAACGTGCAGAAGCTTTGACAGTTAACTAAAGATGAAACTGTTGCTGGCTTTTACCAAATATAGAAGGTCTCTGATGTGGGTTTTAGGTGAGTGTCGAGTATGTAGATCACAGAGGTCGGGTCAAACCCAGGTCACCACCGGGGATGCCATGTTCCAGATTTTTCTGCAGTGGGTCAGCATCACTTTGGAAAAAACAGAACAGTGCTGATCATCATGGTTGCATGTATGAGCAGGACAAAAAAAGATTAAATACATGCATGAGTAACCAGAGGGTGAGCTGTCAACTGTTTAAATGCTGTAAATGCACCAAATCATAACAGGGAACTTACGAGAAACAGGAAATCCAATATGTGTTCAGCATTTATTATTTAATTGTATTGTGATTTTATTTAATTCATTTGTAGGTTTGGGCTCGTGTTATGCACTCAGCTGTTAAAAAAATGTGTGTCAGTCTTCTTAAAATACTTCTGCTGGCTGATGGGGTGTGGAGCATCAGCGACCTGCAGAGTGAGAATCATTCCACAGATGCCTGAACTCCGGGCAAACAGACGAATCTGGTCAATGAGCACTTAGTCACACAGTCACACTGTGCACGTGTTTGCACCCAAAACTTTTAAATCATGACAACTTTGTTGGCTTTTTTCAAGAAACCAATGAATCTAAGTTATAATTTCCAAAACAGCTGAATTTGTACATGCTCAAACAACAAATTCCACATTCAGGCAACACTAAATTCCTTAAGTTAGGTATAAATGTTACTGTATAGTATAAATGTTAATCATTCATCTCACTCAATCTCATTGTACATATTGTGGCAGTGTAGCATTCAAGGCTAAAGGCTAAAAACAGCCACAATCATAAAGTAATTTATGAGATGGTAAGCATAATAAACATAGTTTTATTGTGTGCTGTTAAAATGAATAATGAATATCAAGGTTGAAAAGTATCAAAGTTTTGTTAATAGCTGCCAAATATGCAAAAACTGATCAGTTCGATTACAGTGAAATTATTTGATTGTATTTTCAGTAAGCAAAACAGGGCATCTTCAGTTACAGTGTAAGGGTGCGCCACACGTCTGTGGTGCTGCTTTAAGCAAACTACTGTCAGCCACACGGTATTAAACTACTACTGCAGGTGTATTTTTTCCTAATACCAGGTTCATCATCCAGCCCTCCAGTTAAAAAGTGCCATCTTCTCAGAAATCACCTGAATCTTTCCATTAAATACATTATCATGGCATCTCAGAGATAACAGTCCCAGTGTAGAGATCTACAAAGTCCATGTTAGGAGGTCGGAGGGTTGGCTGTGTCATAAATCACAGGTTTGTCAGCCAGGAGGCTGAGCCATGTGTGTTTTCCACAGTGGCCATATATAAAAGATGGGCACAGCAACAGTGAAGCTGCCCACTAGTTTTCAGACCTTGCAGTTTTTGGCAGTGAGTAGTGACAATGTTTGAATGGGAGGGTGGACTCCTAAGTTTTTAACTAATGCTAACAAGTCCATTCATAGTGTATAGGTGCAACACACAGTCACACATATAAGCTACTTACGGCTAAGAAACATACTCAAGATTCTACAATTCACCAAAAACTGAAGCACAGACTTCGTAAGTGGTCTGTGGGTCACAGCAAGCAATGGCTGTATTAAAAACACAGCTCAGCTTAGTTTTCAAATCACTCAATGTGAAGCTCAGTAGTCCTGGTATTGAAAACTACGTGGTTAAGTTTAGGAAATGATCGTAGTATGGGTGAAATGATGAGTTGCGAGTTCAACGTTTCTACACAGAGCTGATAGGGACAATGGAGTCATAGAGAAGAGTACTGTACAATGTAAAATTTGACCAAATGATGGTACCAAGGTAATCAGACTATCCTGACAGAAACTTTCATGCCTGTGCAGTCATTTGATAATATTGTGATATTTGGTATATGGATCTAGTGACTGACTTGACCAGCCACAGTCACACGTCTGAGACGCAAGTGCCCATGTAAACATTGCTCATTGATTTGACCATCTGTTTTCACAATTTTATGATAAATCTTCTTCAGGTGTTGTCACTAACATCTGCCTCCATCTCTCCCGAACCTGAGCACTATTCTCTGTCAAAACAACTCTCTCCAAGTTCTCCTTCACTCGATCATCTCTTTTTTTTACCCCTCACCTCCAATTGCAGCATCCTTTATCCAATATCCATCCATCCATCTTCTTCCGCTTACCCGGGGCTGGGTCACGGGGCAGCAGCCTACGCAGAGAAGTCCAGACCTTCCTCTCCCCAGGCACCTCCTCCAGTTTATCCGGGGGAACACCAAGGTGTTCCCAGGCCAGCCTAGAGATATAAACCCAGCGTGTCCTGGGTCTGCTCCGGGGCCTCCTCCCGGTGGGACATGCCCGGAACACCTCACCCAGGAGGCGCCCAGGAGACATCCTTGTCAAATGCCCCAACCACCTCAACTGGCTCCTTTCGAAATGGAGGAGCAGCAGCACTACTCTGAGCCCCTCCCAGATGGCTGAACTCCTCACCCTATCTCTAAGAGAGAGGCCAGCCACCCTCCGGGGGAAGCCCATTTCCGCCACTTGTATCCGCGATCTCGTTCTTTTGGTCACTACCCACAGCTCATGACCATAGGTGAGGGTAGAGATGTAGATCGACCTACCAAGACTTTTTCCAATACACTAGTTATATTTCCTCTGCACAAATACGCATGCCAATTAAAAAAAAAAAATCCTACATATAATTTGAAAACCATTTTCATGTAAATTGTTTTTCACACTTGACTAAAAATTAAAATGAAAAATGATCCGTGTTCACAGCAAACGTTTTTCCCCCTGTAATTTGCAATAGCTACTCCAAGACTACTGCAAGAAAACCACAGAAACGACCTGGGTTCACTGACAAGTAGATTGTTCCAAGAATACAGTAATTGAATTACAGGTTTAACAAAATGTGCAGTTCTTTTTCAAGAGTCCAGAGCCAAAATCAGAGGTGTTTCCAGGATGCTTTACATGGGGAGGATCAAAAAGCAGTCAGCCCTGCTCTGAATCCCCACTGGTGTGGACAATGTCACTGTTTGCATATATGCTTTGTGTGGGCCTCATCATAAGCCAGGCTGAGCTAAATATATGGTCGACTTCTCAAAGGAGAAGTCTTCAGAGCAATTGAGTGTATACTCACATTGTCAGAATTATGAAAGCAGCACATAGCCACACTGACAGTGTACCAGCTAATGCATTAGTAGTGCATTAGCATAATGAACAAATGAGATAAAATTACAGCATAACACACTCCCTCATGGAGGCATTATCCTTGTGCTAATCGATATACTGTGATTACACTCCACATTACTACCATCATATCTCCATATTTTAGTGGTTTACACATTTACTTTGCAAGCAAAATGTTGCTTGCTGTTGTGTCAGGAAGGAAATGTAGAGTAAAAAAAACCCCAAACTATCAAAACATGCAGAGCTACAGTGGCTTGCAAAAGTATTCGGCCCCCTTGAACTTTCCCACATTTTGTCACATTACAGCCACAAACACGAATCAATTTTATTGGAATTCCAGGTGAAAGACCAATACAAAGTGGTGTACACGTGAGAAGTGGAACGAAAATCATACATGATTCCAAACATTTTTTACAAATAAATAACTGAAAAGTGGGGTGTGCATAATTATTCAGCCCCCTGAGTCAATACTTTGTAGAACCACCTTTTGCTGCAATTACAGCTGCCAGTCTTTTAGGGTATGACTCTACCAACTTTGCACATCTAGAGACTGAAATCCTTGCCCATTCTTCTTTGCAAAACAGCTCCAGCTCAGTCAGATTAGATGGACAGCGTTTGTGAACAGCAGTTTTCAGATCTTGCCACAGATTCTCGATTGGATTTAGATCTGGACTTTGACTGGGCCATTCTAACACATGGATGTGTTTTGTTTTAAACCATTCCATTGTTGCCCTGGCTTTATGTTTAGGGTCGTTGTCCTGCTGGAAGGTGAACCTCTGCCCCAGTCTCAAGTCTTTTGCAGACTCCAAGAGGTTTTCTTCCAAGATTGCCCTGTATTTGGCTCCATCCATCTTCCCATCAACTCTGACCAGCTTCCCTGTCCCTGCTGAAGAGAAGCACCCCCAGAGCATGATGCTGCCACCACCATATTTGACAGTGGGGATGGTGTGTTCAGAGTGATGTCCAGTGTTAGTTTTCCGCCACACATAGCGTTTTGCATTTAGGCCAAAAAGTTCCATTTTGGTCTCATCTGACCAGAGCACCTTCTTCCACATGTTTGCTGTGTCCCCCACATGGCTTGTGGCAAACTGCAAACGAGACTTCTTATGGTTTTCTTTTAACAATGGCTTTCTTCTTGCCACTCTTCCATAAAGGCCAACTTTGTGCAGTGCACGACTAATAGTTGCCCTATGGACAGATTCCCCCACCTGAGCTGTAGATCTCTGCAGCTCGTCCAGAGTCACCATGGGCCTCTTGGCTGCATTTCTGACCAGCGCTCTCCTTGTTCGGCCTGTGAGTTTAGGTGGACGGCCTTGTCTTGGTAGGTTTACAGTTGGGCCATACTCCTTCCATTTCTGGATGATGGCTTGAACAGTGCTCCGTGGGATGTTCAAGGCTTGGGAAATCTTTTTGTAGCCTAAGCCTGCTTTAAATTTCTCAATAACTTTATCCCTGACCTGTCTGGTGTGTTCTTTGGACTTCATGGTGTTGTTGCTCCCAATATTCTCTTAGACAACCTCTGAGGCCGTCACAGGGCAGTTGTGGAGCTGTTTTGCAAAGAAGAATGGGCAAGGATTTCAGTCTGTAGATGTGCAAAGCTGGTAGAGACATACCCTAAAAGACTGGCAGCTGTAATTGCAGCAAAAGGTGGTTCTACAAAGTATTGACTCAGGGGGCTGAATAATTACGCACACCCCACTTTGCAGTTATTTATTTGTGAAAAATGTTTGAAATCATGTATGATTTTCGTTCCACTTCTCACGTGTACACCACTTTGTGTTGGTCTTTCACGTGGAATTCCAATAACATTGATTCATGTTTGTGGCTTTAATGTGACAAAATGTGGAAAAGTTCAAGGGGGCCGAATACTTTTGCAAGCCACTGTATCTGCCTGAGAGTCCTTGTGACAAGGAAGCAGCTCAAAGTTGATTTCTATTACTAACCACCATGTTCTTTTAGCAATTTTTGGCAGGGATTGGGCTGCCAGGGACTCCTTCAATGACAACCAATCAATCCAATCTCTGCAGCCCCTGTTCAGGGTGGTGGGCTTGCTGGGCTCTGTGGGTTTAGGCCTAAACAGCAGACGTTTGCCCTCAAATCCCAGGACCCAGGCTTAGCTACAGGGTGGGGCCCTAGTAATGCTGTCTGGGGCTGGTTAACTTTGTCCCTTGCTTTCCTCATCAACAAGGTCAGAGCCCGTCTCTCAGGGAGAGATGCAGGTACATTCCACCAGTCACCAGTCCAACACAGAGACAGTCATACATTCACTTCACAAGGTTCTGCAGTAGCGAGAAATTTGAGAACCTTACCGGTGCAGATAGAGGGAGAAGATGCAAACTTTGACAAGGAAGCTTAAACCAGGAACCTTCTCACTGTGAGGTGATAGCACAAACCGCTGCACCTCTGTGCTTGCTTAAGCCATGTTTTACAAAAATATAAATTTCTAAAAAGATTACATTCTTTCTGAGCATTTAAACAACAGAACTATGCAAAAATATTAACATTTAGACCCTGTTAGAAAACTTCTTGTATACAGTACATTCATAGTTTTTTTTCCTCTTACAGAACCTCCTGTACATGCTTTTATTGTGACCCTTTTTTGTCTAATTGTAGTTAAATTATAACTGAGATTTGTTCATTTCTATCAGTCACACTTTACAACAACAGCTTTAAAGTTTAAACCTAAGGCCAGGTTTAAAAAGTTAGCGAAACAGTCATAACATCCATCTATGGATGTGTGGTTGGACATGAATATGTCAAAGAAAAAAAACTATTCCACATTTATAAACTGCAGATATCACAGCTGGAATCATGCGAGGGACAGATGTTTACACTTACAGTTGTCTTATTTTGAATAAATCGTTAATTATTAGGGTTAGAACGCAACAGTTGCCACTTTTTTCCACAGCTTGTTTTGTTGGTTGCCATGGTGACGCGTGTCCACGGAATGGTCTAGAAAACACGCTGGCGACAGGAAGCAGATTCAAAGTCGTGGTGACTGACTAGAAAAACTCGACAGTTGGCGACTGTGCACAGAAACACGGGGCCGTGCGTGTCTGGCGGGCTGTGAGGGGAAGGAGAAGCGTTATTCAGTCGAACTTGAATAACTAAACGGTTCGCCTGCAGCCGCAGCGGGAACTGCGGAGCTTTTGGGGCTTCTCCCCTTCACGTTGTGCTTTGCAACGTGACCGCTGTTACCCAGTCCTCTGTTACGTCGACGGGCCGCTTGGCTCCGCCCCCACCAGTGTCCTGAAAGTGTGTCACTGGGTTAAAGTGGCTCGAGCAGCCCAGGCGGAGGGGCGTGGCTGACAAATGGTCACATGGGCGAGCCCACTATTGAGAACATTTAGTTCTCTCCACGAACCCGCAGTCACAAACACGGCGAAAAAAGAGGGGGGAGTTCCTCCCTATTCAGCTGCCTGTACTCGACCTGCTCTTTCTCAGACGCGCCTTCATGACTCACTGAGTTGGACCTGCAGAATTTTCCCGAAATAGAAGCTCGATGTGAGCTCGTGCACCGTCTTTGACTACTAGAGTTTAGTCCCAGTCGCTGATGTGTGAAGTGGCAGAATAAGTCCTGATAGACCGTGCGAGTTTAGTCAGATATCTGTTGGACTTTTACATTTTTTTTTTAAAAAAAATTCTTAATTAATTGATCGGAGATGCCTGAGGACATTGGGACAGCCAAGCCTGGTAAGTTTGTTTTTCTTTAATAGTTAAAATAATAGATATTTAAGCCTGTCACATCCATTGCATGCACTGTGCAGAGACGCTACTGCTGCAGTATTTTGTTTTTTTCTTAATTAACGGTGTCAACTGCGTTTAATACATTTATTACAAAAAAGTTTAATTATGTGGGCTTTTGACAGTTTGTGGATGGGCTTCCCATTAAAGTCATGCGTGACATTGACTTGTACTTGTGTGTACCTGTGTGTCATGCAGTTGTTTAGTGAATAATAAGGGATTTAAGGTGCTTTAAACAGCAGGACGTGAATGAATGGCGTCCTAGCGAGTGGACAGTATTTCAACGCAATAATCAAGACTTCACGTTTGAACACCATCATAGTTTTTCTATACACTTGTGTTACGTTAAATTGTCGCAGGTTTAAAGTGTGCTAATAGACGTATTTTCCCTGTATTACCGTGTTTTAAAACGGGGTTAGGAGTGCCAGTGAGGCGCTGCGGCGTTTACATTTGACACAACAACAGTGTTCCACTTCCCCGAGCCCTCTCACATGGACAGCGTAGCCTGGCCATGTGCCTCTGTGTATACGCTCCCAGGGAACACTGCTCTGATTGGTCGAGGGGTGTTCCCTTCTTGGGCGCACGCTTCGGCGCTGCTCTACTCCGATTGGTCGGGACGAAGCCCGTGACGTAGGGTGTTGCATAATCCACTCTGAATGCGGCTCTCCTGGCGCGAGGCTCTTCTGCGGGGTACACGTGAGCCGGAGAGAGACAGCAGCGAGCTGACCTAGATTTTTTTTTTTTTTTTCTGTCCGCTTGGCGTTTCGCTTTCATAGAAATTCATGACAAGTCCACGTGTGGGAGGGCCGTGAAAGAGAGCAGTCATGGCTCGGGTTAGGTAATCGTCTGCCGCGGCCTCTGGCACCAAGGGGCTTTTTAAAGAAAGGGTTAATGAAGAAAAACAGTTCAGCTTTCACGCAGATATTCCAGTAAACCCCGACTCTTCACACGTACATGTTATATTCATGGAAATTTCCCAAGTATGTTTGGCAGGGGCGTTTCCAGGAGTTTATAAACGGGGTGGCACTGGTGTGACCCAGAATGACTTAGCACAGACGGTGCTCTTTGAAAAGTAGCACAACACACGAGTTTATATATATTTAAATGTATTGAATATCTGTCACCAGTCATGCTCAGTACTATAACACACAGCTTCAAAATATATTTAAAAGGTACATGAAGTAAGAATTAGAAGTTACACAGAATTACAAAGAATTATACAATATCAGGTCTTAACTAGCGACTACTTTTATACTTTAAAACTTTTAAAGTTAGTGGCATAAAAAGGCCATGGGCTTCCAAACTGAAGGGTCTCAAGAGCTTTTACAGAAGACCCGCAGATGCACAGTTTTCTCAGTAAACCTTGTTTTTGAACTTCATCATACAAAGCATGTTTGGCATTTAACAACTACACCACCTTGCTTCCCATTCATTCACTTCAACACGTCAAACTGGAAAAGTTTGCCCTGAGGGAATTAACAGGTTATTTTAAATTTGAAGGACTTTCATGAACACGTAAAGCAGACACGTCTGTAGATCTGTTGTTATAAAAGCTGCGGGGCTAAAACACGGGGCCAGCCCGCTGAGATTTTCTTGCCGAACATGTCATTACATAACACATGGTGGATGTTTTCCCTTTGTGTTACTTGCCTCCTACACGTGTTGCCTTGCTCTGGTGCTTCACTGACCCCGTCTAGTCGTTAAGTCATTGGAGCACGCTCCCATAGCACAGAGACCCAGGCTTGTTATGTAACAGTGTTATCCAACCAGTAAGCACTGGAGGTGATAAAACAGGTCAATCACAGTGTTGAATAAGCCAACCAGGAACCGCACACGCTGGACTGCTGTGCTGTCTGGGTGTGTCAGAGGCACCTGTTTCTACTGTAGATGTTTGTGTTATTGTTTTATTCCCGTTACCGTTTCTGTTTCACAATAAGAGTTGGCACGATTGATGTTTTGTACCGTCAGGAAGACAAATATCTGGATATGCTGATACGGCTGCAATGCACCATAATTCTTGGTATCAGGTTTACATGGAAACAAGCTATCACACGTCCACAGATAGCGGTGTTTACCTTGTGTGTTTGCACTAGTTCACATTTTTGTTAGAACGAGGGTGGACCACCACCCCCCAAAGGCCATTCTGACAGACAACGTAAGCAAAAGTTGTAGGATACAGTGAAATTAATGCTGAAAGAAAAATCCACCTCAAATGCTGTATGAACATTTACATTAGCCAGTTCTTTTATAAGCATCTCTGCACAGGCCACCGATGAAATCCATTGTATTGGAATGAAGTTAAACAGCAGTACATTAAAGCTATTTTGCCTCGAGATTCTTAAGGATAATGTTGCTTCTTGTTGATTTTTCCAGGCCATATTTTGCCCATGTGTGTATTAGAACAACAGCAGTAAGTTGCGTCTGAATTTCTATGTTGAGAACGACTAAATTCATAGTTTTTGGATGGAGCAAGTATATAAGTAAATAGTCTTTCCCTGCTTTAAAGTGACCCTCTCGTCCTCTTTCTTTCTGTCTGCAGGAGGTGTCATTGCCTATATTTCCTCCAGGTCCGCCCCCAGCCCAGAGTCCTGTATGAGCAGCAGCTCCAGCAGCGGCTACCTGTCGACGTCACCAACTCCTTCCCGGCCCTCGCTGCCCAGCAGGGCCGTAGGCATGGTAGTGGATATTGCTCCACCGGGCAAGAACGGCAGCCCGCGTGGCCATGGCGGCGAAAAGGCCGGCCGTTCTTCTGCGTCTGCAAAGAGCAGCATCACAAGTAAGCACTAAAGCCTTCATTTTATGATCAGCACGCTTATTTATGTCTCGCATGTGGTGAACCCCTGCTCATCTTTTTCTTTAAAGAAATCAACGGCATGGTGCTGCTGTGCAAAGTGTGTGGGGATGTGGCGTCAGGCTTCCACTACGGCGTCCATGCTTGTGAAGGATGCAAGGTGAGACGCATCCCTAGAAGGATTCATTAAAAATTAAATTCGCATCCTCTTGTGCACATGGCTCATGCTCATCACTGGGGCAACTTGGGAATTTGTTTTTAGGGCTTCTTCAGGAGGAGCATCCAGCAGAACATCCAATATAAGAAGTGTCTAAAGATGGAGAACTGCACCATCATGAGGATAAACCGCAACCGCTGTCAGCAGTGTCGCTTTAAGAAGTGCCTGGCTGTTGGCATGTCTAGAGATGGTGAGAGTTAAGATTTATTTACATTCAGAAAGCAAAAAACACCCCATGATTTATGTTTACGCTAAAAGCGTAGTAAACTTAATGGCCTGTTCTCTCTCAGCTGTTAGATTTGGCCGGATCCCAAAAAGAGAAAAACAGAGGATGCTGCTGGAGATGCAGAACGCCATGAACAACATGATGAGCAACAACAGCCAGTTACACAGCATGCTCCAAGGACACCAGAGCCCCCCGCTGCCCATGGAGGCCATGACAAGTGACTCCAACTCCTTTCCATCCTCTTCCTCCTCTTCCTCTGCTTCCGATTCGCCGTCGTGTTCCAACCCGTCCTCCCCGCAGTGCCCTCAGGACTCCGAGTCAGTAGTTTCTATGGACACCACCTCAAGCTCATCCTGCTCATCGGACAGCGGTGAGGACGAGGCACTCGTCACACTGAACAGGCAGCACCAAGATGCCTTAGCGTTCACCCAGCAGAGATCACCAACGCAAGGTCAGACCTCACCTGCCATGGTCTCCGTGGAGACGGGATGTGAAAGCCGAATGGAGAAGCAGCAGGATAGGTGGAACTGCTGGAACAACAGCGTGGCGGTGAGAGATTATCAGAACTGTCCTTACAGTAGCGGCCAACAAGTCACCAACCCTGCCTACAGGGGGGAGAGGGAAGGTTACCAGCAGCAGTTCAACAGCACCCCTAGCTGTGAACAGTCAGAAGACAGCCAAAGACAACAGACAGCGCTCCACACACAATCTGCCTCAAATGGTTATAATGGACCAACCAGCTGTGTGAATAATAGGGCACACTTGGTGAGTGATTTCATTTTTCGGTCTTTGAAATTCTGAGTCCAATGAAAACAAAAGCTGGATTAATTTTCGTCACACTGACACCTTTCTTGTTTGGTTTTCCAGCTGTGCCCGATGAACACCTCACCTTACGTGGACCCCAGCAAGCCCAGCCAGGAGGTCTGGGAGGAGTTCTCCATGAGCTTCACACCAGCCGTGCGAGAAGTGGTCGAGTTTGCCAAAGGGATTCCGGGCTTCCGCGACCTTCCCGAGCACGATCAAGTCGGCCTGCTGAAGGCTGGAACCTTTGAGGTAAGAAGGCAAACAGGCTGAACACAAACAGTCGTGTTATTTTGTCCTCGCTTTGAAGTCAGACAGTGCAGGGTCGTTAATACCAGGAATACAGGAGCCACAGAGAGCAATCTGCCAGCTGTGTGCACAGGCAAATATTTGTTCTGATAACAGTTGGGATAGAAATGAAAGAGGCTTGTCGAATTTTTATTTCAACTGTGCACCAATAAATTCTTATCAGATTCTTCGAGGAGCTGAACCTCAATTACTTTAAAGAAAAAATTGTTACAGTGCAAAGTTGCAGATTCCTGGCCTTATACCAACTACAGTATGCAGTGAAATGACCCAGCTCTTAAGTATGATGCCAAAGGTTTAAAGTGGGATGAGACTATTAGGCATTTATTACATTATAAAGTAAGAAATACAGTTATTCGTATATTTCTGTTGGTTTGATCAAAGTCTTTGTCATGGTCTGAATAATTAATTCCTGTTTTTGCTTCCAGGTGCTGATGGTTCGATTTGCCTCTTTGTTCAACATCGCCGAGCAGACGGTGACCTTCCTGAGTGGCAAATGCTACAGCCTTGACACACTACGCTCATTGGGTGCCGGCGAGCTCCTTAACTCTATGTGCGAGTTCAGCGAGAAGTTGGCGGCGCTGCGGCTCAGTGCGGATGAAATGAGCCTCTTCACCGCTGTGGTGCTTGTCTCAGCTGGTGAGTAACATAGACTATACATATATGGACTACATTTTAACGGCACAACTAGCAGTATTATCACAACGGAAGGAGTTCTCCAGTAATAATGCCCTCTCTCTATTTGTTCCCGCTCAGACCGCTCAGGGATCCAGGACCTAAAATCAGTGGAGGCTCTGCAGGACAAACTTATCCGAGCACTGAGAAACCTGGTGATGCAGAACCACGGCGACGAGTCGGCCACCACATTCACCAAGCTGCTGCTCAAACTTCCTGAACTGCGCTCGCTCAACAATATGCACTCAGAGGAACTGCTCTCGTTCAAAGTGCACCCTTAAAAAGCTTCCTGAGCGGGTACTTGTGTACCTTCCACTTCCTCCACCTGGACCTGCCTCTTACCGCGCCCTCTCAGCCCCCCTTTCCCTGCAAACTGACCAACCCAGTTGTGTGTTTGTTTCTAGAATGTATGAAACTTTTTTTTTTTATTCTATTTTTGTTGAAAAGAGAACAATTAAAAATGTACTGTATTTATAGAAGACGTAGCTTACGCTTGTTGCACACAAACACACGCAAGTGCTCGTGTGTCAGAGGTTTATAGTTTTGCAGTTGGATGCAGTTTTCTATTTTTAAAAGCAAGAAGAGTATTTAACTGGCTTAAAGAGAATATAGAATAGAAACTAATTAGTCCATGATATTGATTTTTTTTTTTTTTTTTTTTTTTTTTTTAAACATTTGTTTCCTCCAAAAGCCATTTAATTCCAAAGTGTATTCTAATGAGCGGGTGAATGTGAGAGAAATAGAAAATAGAAAATATATATATATATATATATATATATATATATATATATATATATATATATATATATATATATATATATATATATATATATATACATACATACATACATACATACATACATACACACATCTATATATGTATAGGTAGATATATATAGATATATACTGTACCTTACACACATGTTTTGACTGCTACATGTTTGTTGAGGAAAACAAGCTATCAGAAAATATATTGAAAATTGTGTGAAGATTGCTGCTAATGCATGGCTGTGTTAATGCAAAACTACTATTATTTGCTCCCCCTCCTCAGAAAGCATCTGTTCAGTTAATTGACTCGCTAAATCTACAGTTATACGCTTTGTGTTTAATTTGGTTTTCATACTCATGTCCATGCCAACTGCTGGTTCACCTTCCAGTGATTTCTGGGTGAAGTCAATAAGGCTATTTGAAGCAAAAACACTACATTTGCACTTTTGGGAGAAAAAAATTTATATATAAATATATATATATATATAATAACACATGTTGACGCTTTCAACACAAATGTTTTTGCCTTTTTGGTTCTTTTTTTTTTTTCTTCTTTTCTTAAAAAAAAAAAAAAGAACCAAACTGTTTTCAGCCCAGCACTGAATTTGAATTTGTTTTTGTCAGCCATTTTGTTAAAATGTTTCTTCTACTGGCAGCACTGCCACCTGTAAATAAATATAAATATATAAATATCTGATGAATATAGAATATAAATATGATATCGTATAAATAAAATGGAAGAATGGAAGAATAATTTGTGTGTGTAGTGTTTTTTTTAATTTAAATTGTTTTTATACTGTACATGTCCAGAAACTTTGGGGATGTAATGGTTGTTATTTACCACTAGATGGAGCAATCTGCACATGGTGTCTTGATTTAAATATGAAACCATCACTCTTGAAAAACAATTTATTATTTATCCTAAAAGGAACTGCTGCCAAAGTGCCTCAGGTGGGAATGGAGAGACAGTAATTAAGCAATGAGGAAATATTGTAGACCTCACCCCTGACTGGAAAAGTGGCCTGAAGGGCTGCTTCAGAACTCAGAAGCACTAGACTCATAAAGGTAAGTGTCCATAAAGTAGCAGGGAATGTTGCCAAGAAAAAAATCACATTGTAATTTTTTAGTTAAACCCCACATCAAGTCAGATAGCCTAAACTTCACATTAGAGCTACAAGGGGCAAACCACTACATCAATAGACATCCAGTACTGTGTAAAAGTCTTGAGTCACTCCTCTTCTTCATGCTTTGCTTCCAATAAGACAGACTTTCCTGTCATTTTTAAAAGTGGTCGTGAGCAATAGTTCTTGAGGATTTTTAAAGGTTTTACAATGTGTGTCTTTGGACACTATTTTCAGAGAAATGAATTGTTTGTTGAACCACTTAACCCTTGAATCATAAAAAAGGCCTCTAACTCAAGGAATGGACCAGTGTTGTACACAGAACAAGCAACTTAAGAAAGGACTTTGAAAACTTTGACATTTTTCTTTCTCTTAAAAAGCACAGCAAGTAATTTTTTGAGATCATTTAATAGAAAAAAATCTTATACTCATAAATATACATTGATTAGTGTGTACTTACGTCTTCCAACAAACCGATGCATTCTCATAAATGTAGAAATAATCCATTTAAAATAAAAAAGGGGGTGCAGGTTTGAGGAAGCCACCGCGTTGCTCTGCCATCTTGAATACAGTTACATACATTTTTCTTGGCAGACTTTGGGCATTGTATACACACCACAGGCTACCCGAGTATTGGTGCTGACCATGTCCATCCCTTTATGACTGTGTTTTACCCAGCTTCTCTTTGAGATGCATTAACCTGCTGGTAGCAGCAAAGCTTCAGATCATTTCTAATAGATTTTGTTAACATGACAATAAGTTCACTGTGCTCAAATAGAACATAGATACACATTCATACAAATAATTTATTTCTAACGTCGGGACAGCTGACAATTGAGCCAGCTAAACAATAACAACAGCTGGTTCTAAGTTAACACTATTCCAATGTTAATATTAGACTCAAGTGACTCAAAAAAAGGAAAAAATACAGTTTGATTCTATTCTCATATCGTATGAGCAGAGAGCCTTAAAACTCTACAGCAGAGAAGCAATATCTGAAAGTCATGTTCTTAAGAAATAGAAAAACAGTCCAGCAAAGAACTGACACAGAACCTGAAAGATGCATCTGGCCCTTAAATCGATCTACAGTACACTGAATCCTCATGAGAAATGGAGTCTGTGGAAGTGTGGCTGTCAAGAACTCATGTTTTGAGAGGCAGTTTTTCATAATTTTGTTGGATAACACACAGTGAAGATTAGACAGGAAAGCATGGAATCAGGGATGACACACAGCAAAGGGCCTTGGGTCAGACGCAAATCCAGGCTGCCACATTTAGCCTTGCGGCATCTGATCACCTGATCAACCTAGTGAGATATAATTGCACCCAAGAAGCCATTCTTAAAGAAGGGAAAGACAGTGGAGACTCTGTCATGGCCTGGGCTTCATTTCAGCCTGTGGCTTCTAATGAATGCTGAAAAGTACAGTCAGATTTTGATCCACCAGGGAAAAACATCTATAAAGCACCAGATTGGCAGCAACTTCATTTTTCAGCATGACAATGATCCAAAACACAATGTCAAAAGAATACCTGGATAGAAAACAATCACCATGGATCACCATTAGTCACAGACTAGCCTCCCCAGAGCCTGGACCTCAACATTATTACAGCAGTGTGGGGAGATCTTAATGGAGAAAAGAACTAAAGACATCCAACATCCAAAGAAAAGCTTTGAATGTCCCTCAAGAAGCCTGGAGAACTATTCCTGAAGACTACTTAAAGAAAACTAGCAAAGAGAGTTCAGGCTGTGTTGTAGAGTAAAGGCAGACATGCCAAATTTGGACTTTTAAGCTCAAATGGTTTCAAATCCGCAACTTAAAGTTTTAAAAATAAATATGCTTCAACACAAAGTACAATACTTTCATTCAAAATACAGTTAAATAGAAGCAGAAAGCAGCATGACAGAAATATACATGAGGTGCAATCAATCTGTACTTTAGCAAAGTAACTAAATTCACAGGTATATTGCACCACTGTCCCTAAGCATGCTTTGGTGTATTTAAATTTAGAACTATTAATATTAACTGTACTCTAAACCAGTGGAGGGAGCTGTCTTGCTTTGGGGGTAAGTGTCCTGGTGCATGAAGCATTGGACAATTCATAATTCAACATCTCTTTAACATCTCAATGGAATTTCTGATGCTTAATGAGAAATATACAACATTTAGCAAAGAGTTTTTATTTACCTGTGCAAGATATTGTTTGTTGCAGTTGAAATGTAACAGGGCACGCATGGGTGGAGCACTCAGGGTGTTCAGGAAAATGTGTCCCCAGGGGTCAGCAATTAAAGGTTCCGGATTGGACCAAAGAAGAGACAGAGTCCGGCAGTTGCATGTGGGTTTTTAGGTATAATTTAAAGATTAAATTTATTGTATCATTGTGTTGTTTATTATAAGGTGTTTGTGTAGACATTCACAATATTTTAATAGAGTTTTTATATGTAATGAGATAACTTTCTAATCACTCAGTGTGTCAGGGGCAGACAGTTTGATCATGCAGCTGATTATCCTAAACTGTAAAAATCTGACACAAACGCAGGGCTGCATGAGGACGTTTACCAGGATTTTTCTTATTGCTACATTCAACCACTGACATTTCGTGGTGCAAACATTTGAATGAATCATTACTGGAGGTTTGAAGCTTGCGATTTACCAGAATGTTTTCTCAGTGCTCAGGTTCAATAAAATTTACCTGCATAATGACCTGGATCACAAACAATTAAATGCCTACCATTTTTAACAATGAGGAAAACTCAATGTAAGCACATATGTTTACAAGGAAACTCCAGCTTTAGTGTATCTATTACAATAATTGCGCAACACCTAAATTTTTCAGAAAGAAATCCGCTTGAGAGAGCTTAGATATATGGTGATTTTATGTAGAAGCTATTTTGCATGTTTTTCTTTTCTCTTATTTCTGAGCTGGCCTTGTGCAACCCTTTGGACTTGAATGAAACCTTAAGGGAGTTTTGAATGAAAACACAGAAAGAAGCTCAGCCAAACAAACAAACAATTAAAAAACAAGTTAAGCAAAAACAAACAAGCTCCACATTCATTTTTACTCATTTTATTAATGATGTTTTGTCCTCAGGCTCATTCATTGATATGCATTTATTCAAAAATGAAAATTGGAAGTGAAAGATTTTATGTGTTCATTCATAACTTTTCCTGCAGTGAGGTATTTGGTAAATTCTAGTTCATCAAGTAAGAATTCAGTGTCCTTTTCCAAAGTCCTGCTCCACGTTGAACTTTTAACAGAGGTGATAACTGACTGATAAGACCACAACACTGCAGCATTTGCAGAATTTTTCTTACTGTGAAATATTACTGAGCTTCAGTCTGTTTTCATTGGTTACAGTTCGTTCAGTTCTTTAGTTCAGTGTGGAGAAAGTGGCATACACTCATAACCGACCTAAAACACTCCCCCAAATCTATGCTTAAACTGTGTGTAGAAAACCTGGGATTCATTAATATGTTCCTACATGAATTCAGTCGTACAAATTCAGAATTGCTTCGGATCATTAATCCAGCACAAAATAAAAATATGAATCAACTGATGAGCTGCTTATCTCATACTGACAGGATTCTATTTATTACTATTTTTCTTTATTACAACTTTAATTAAGAGATTTGTGGTTTTCTTTTATATACCCTGCATGCAACAACATGATGTACACACATATGGCAAAGTATCTGTATAAGCTTTTTGTCTTTTTTTGTCATGATGTTGTTGTTTCAATGCAGCAGACCCACGAACTAAAACATTCATTTATGATCCAAAATGTTTTACTCATATTTAGAAAAATATCAATACAGTAGGACCCAGGAGTCTCTTATTTGAGTAACTTTTGGGGCGATCGTGGCTCAAGAGTTGGCAGTTGGTTTTGTAATCGGAAGGTTGCCCGTTCGAGGCCCCGGCTCTGACAGTCTCGGTCATTGTGTCCTTGGGCAAGACACTTCACCCGTTGCCTACTGGTGGTGGTCAGAGGGCCCGGTGGTGCCAGTGTCCGGCAGCCTCGCTTCTGTCAGTGCGCCCCAGGGCAGCTGTGCCTGCAATGCAGCTTGGCATCACCAGTGTGTGAATGGGTGGGTGACTGAATGTAGTGTAAAGCGCTTTGGGGTCCTTAGGGACTGAGTAAAGCGCTATACAAATACAGGCCATTTACCATTTATTTTTAAAAGACTTCAGTAACTTTCAAGAGCTATTCATGCTAATGAGGATTAATCCTCAGATCTTTACCTTTACTGTTTCACAAAGGGTTAAAAAGGGAATGTCCACAATTTAGAATTTATTGTAGGATATTTTAATAAAGAACTTTAGCAGGAGCAGAGCAAAAGCAGTACAAACTGATTTTAATCACAAAATAATAATCAAATCACCTGAAACTATACTTATCTAATCTAACCTACTCTGAGCTCATGCTGACCTTGTTGCCATCTTTTGAGAGAGGGCTTGAGAAGAGAATGAGCACATCTTTGGTCAACAATGCTCCTATCTCTTCCATGTTGGTAACCAACCCCAGGCCCTGTCATGGCCTGGGCTTCATTTCAGGCTGTGGCTTCTAATGAATGCAGAAAAGTACAGCCAGACTTTGATCCACAAGAGGAAAACCTCTATAAAGCACCAGATTGACAGCAACGTCATTTTTCAGCATGACAATGATCCAAATCACAATGCCAAAAGAATACCTGGATAGAAAACACTCACCATGGATCACCATTAGTCACAGACTAACCTCCCCAGCATTATTAAAGCAGTGTGGGGTGATCTTAATGGAGAAAAGAACTAAAGACATCCATCATCCAAAGAAAAGCTTTGAATGTCCTTCAAGAAGCCTGGAGAACTATTCCTGAAGACTACTTAAAGAAAACTCAAGAAAACTAGCAAAGAGAGTTCAGGCTGTGTTGAAGAGTAAAGGCAGACATGCCAAATTTTGACTTTTAAGCAACTTAATAAACACGTTTGAACATAAAGTATCCTGATACAAATATAAATAAATAAATAAACTTTATTTATGCTGCAAAATAATTTGAATTTCAATCAAGACTTTGACACAAATGCAGGGCTGCATGAGGACGTTTACCAGGATTTTTCTTATTACTACATTCAACCACTGACATTTCGTGGTCCGAACATTTGAATGAATCATTAATGGAGGTTTGAATGCAAATCAGCACAAGCTTGCGACTTACCAGAATGTTTTCTCAGTGCTCAGGTTCAATAAAATTTACCTGCGTAATGACCTGGATCACAAACAATTTAATGCCTACCATGTTTCAACAATGAGGAAAACTCAATGTAAGCACATATGTTTACAAGGAAACTCCAGCTTTAATCTATACATTACAGTAAATGCACAACATCAAAACTCTTCAAAGCGAGAGAAATCTGTTCAAGAAATTTATGATTTATGGTGATTTTATGTAGAAACTCATTTGCATGTTGTGTTTTTCTTACATCTGAGCTGGCCTTGTGCAACCCTTTGGATTTGAATGAAACCTTAAGGGAGCTTTGAATGCAAACACACATAGAAAAATTTCAACCAAGCAAACAAACAATTAAAAAACAAGATAAAAAAACCCCTCTACACTAATTTTCACTTATTTTAATAATGATGTTTTGTCCTCAGGCTCATTGATTGATATATTTATTCAAAAGTAAAAATTTCCATCACAATTTTGTATCATCTTATAAATAAAAGTCACACACTGAAGAGCAGAGACTGCTGTTTGTGTTCGGTAAGAAATCTGGTAAGTTGTTAACTCATAAATACTGACTTAAATTTAAAAAGAAATTTTTTATTTTTTTTTGTTTCGTTCTGTCGTAGCAATGCAGAGTGACATGTTGAAAAGTTCAACATAACATACAGTAGCTGTCTTTTTTTCTCTTCTTCAATGTTCACAATTCATAAATGAAAAAATGAGCTAGACCTGCTTGAAACCGCAAGACAAAAAAAGTCAAATCTTTTTTGGAATGTTAAACACTCGTTAGAATTACTTTGCTATTCAGGTTTTATTCATGCATATTACTTCATTTAATGTTTTTTAAAGTAGCTATGATTTAAAAAAATGTAGAATGTTTTTTAAAGCTTCCAAAACATCATTATTTCTTCTCAATCATATCTCATGTTGGATCTTTTTTGACTCCACAGTTAATCAAAGTTAACATGGACATGTTTGTGGTCCTTCTGCTTTCAGGTAAGATTTTCAAAAAAAAAAATCAAAAATTGATTTTTAGGTAAGATTTTATTTGTTCATTCATAACTATTCCAGCAGTGAGGTATTTGGTAAATTCTAGTTCAGTAAATAATAATTCAGTGTTCTTTTACAAATATGAGTTGCTTTGCTCCACCTTGAACTTTTAGGGAGGTGGTGACTGACCCATATGACCACAACACTGCAAAAATGTTCCTTAATTGATATTTGAGGACACCGCCAAATGATTTAATAGACAAAGCATAATCAGTAATGTGAGGATTATTGTACATTTCTACTTATATTTTAGAGTACGAATTGACTGAATAGTTCCTTATTTTACTAAATAAATATTTTCAAAATAAATAAATACATTTGACAAATTAATTCAAATCAATATTACTGTGAAATATTACTGAGATTTAGTTTGCTTTCAAAGGTTACAGTTAGTTCAGTTATTTAGTTCAGTGTGGAGAAACTCACTGATGAAAGTGGCATACACTATTAAGCGACCTAAAACACGCCCCACATATATGCTTAAACTGTCTGTAGGAAATCTAGTATTGATTAATATGTTCTATGTGAATTCAGCTGTACAAACTTAAAATTGCTTTCAAGGGCATATGCACAAATGATGAAGGTCTTATAAACTGTAAACACACATTAAAACTCATTATCATTATTACTGCTGTTGTTATTACCACAAAAACAAAAAAGTGAATCAAAATAAGGAATCAAATTAAAGTAAAAAACAACATACTGATAGAAAAGGTTTCTGGATGAAGCTTTAGCTTAAGTTATTCCTAATATATCTACCTACTCAAGTTTAAAATGTGATATAGCTCAGTTTTTTTTTTGCATACTTTATTAATCCCCACGAAGGATACACCCAAGAAAAGCCACCAATCCAGCACCCGAGGAGCAGTGTGTAGGGACGGTACCTTGCTCAGGGGTACCCCAGGGTAGTCGTTCGGTGGATTTGAACCCACAACCTTTTGATCATAGGGCAAACTTGGGTTTGGAAAACTTGGGTCCACTTGCTACATTTGCCAAACCGTCTATCAGGAGCCTTGGTGTTAGTATTGACTCAGCTCTGACTTTGGATGCCCATGTAAAATCTCTGGTTCGCTCCTGTTTTTATCACTTGAGAAACATCGCTAAGCTGAGTCCCATTGTATCGCGCTCCGAATTAGAAATTGTCATTCATGCATTTGTTTCATCTCGTCTGGACTATTGTAATTCTTTGTTTACTTGTTTATGTAAAGCCTCTTTGGAGCATCTGCAAGTTGTTCAGAATGCTGCTGCAAAGCTTCTGACCAAGTCCTCCAAGTTTTCCCATGTCACACCCCTGCTGATTCAGCTGCACTGGCTCCCTGTTAAATTCAGAATCCAGTTTAAGGTTTTGACCTTGACTTTCAGGGCTCTGCATGGACAAGCACCAACATATATAAGTGAACTTTTACATCCATACATTCCCAGTAGGTCCCTGAGGTCATGTGACCAGGGCTTGCTTGCTGTCCAACACACGAGGCTGAAAACAAAAGGCGACAAAGCTTTTGTAACTGTGGCCCCCAGATTGTGGAACTCTCTCCCTTTGAGCCTGAGATCTGTGGACTCAGTGGTCGCTTTTAAAAAACAGCTAAAAACTCATCTTTTTAAACTTGCTTTTGGTTGATTTTTATTTTTAGGTTTTAGCTTCTGTGAAGCACTTTGTGATTTTTATCTTGAAAGGTGCTATATAAATAAAGTTTTACTTACTTAAACGCTCGACCAACTGAGGTGTGACTACTTTCTTAAAAATAGTCATCATTACTCCTTTCTAAATATTTTTTGCTGGAACAGTGTACACAAACACAAAACCCATGTAGGGCCCTAAAGGGCAAAACTGCTGTGTGTGTACACCCACTTGAAGCCTACGTGGGATAAATGTGGGTTGGCCCTGCTCTCACAGCCCCACGGAGTTTCCCATTTTGGAGATACTGGCTCAGAGTGCATCTACACATGATGAGAGCCTTATTGGCTTTCCTTAAGTTGAGCTGTAATGTTAGTGATCTACATGCTTCTTTTGGTTGGCAGTTGTAGGTTATGATGGAATTTGTCTCATTTAATCTTTTGAGGTCTAAGTTGTCATTGGTAAGGACCCCAACACTAACCCGAGACAATCAGAATATCTCATTTTTGTTTTCATCAAATTGTTTTGGCCATCAGGAAATAAATAAAATGATCATCCTAACTGACACACATGAAAAGCTATTTGTCTGTTGTCACCTTCTCCAACATATAATTTAATTTCCACCAAAACACTCACACATCAGGCTGCATAATTATGCTTTTTAGGATTTTTCTTATTGTTACATTTCAGTTATCATATTTGATTCAATTCAATTCAATTCAATTTTAATTATATAGCGCCAAATCACAACAAAAGTCACCTCAAGGCGTTTTATATTGTACAGTAGATACAGAGAAAAACCCAACAATCATATGACCCCCTATGAGCAAGCACTTTGGCGACAGTGGGAAGGAAAAACTCCCTTTTAACAGGAAGAAACCTCCAGCAGAACCAGGCTCAGGGAGGGGCGGGGCCATCTGCTGCGACCGGTTGGGGTGAGAGAAGGAAAACAGGATAAAGACATGCTGTGGAAGAGAGACAGAGATTCAAGATTCAAACTGTTTATTGTCATGTGTACAGAAGAAATATCATTTCTCTGTGCAATAAAATTCTTCCTTTGCTGTCCATACACAAATGCCAAGTTAGGTAAGGGTTAAAGCAGTGGTTCCCAAAGTGGGGGACGCAGAGCCATTGCAGGGGGGGAGGCGCGGTATGAATAAAAAAAAAGAACGCTTGGACACTGCTAGCATAATGGACAGGTTTTTGACGGGGTTCCCACACAAATGCAAAGCAGAAGATGAAGCATCGCCAAATATGTTTCCAAACCAACTTCCTTCCAAGCCAAATACTAGAAAATATGATGAAGCATATCTTGCCGTTGGCTTCACCTGCACAAGTGCCGAGGTAGGTCTCCACGACAGAATTAGTTTCCCCTGCGTCGGGAGCACGCGCTGGGCTGTCCAAATCACGGACAAACAGTATCCCACATTCTTGATTTGTAGTTCACAAACACTTCTTGCAATCACTAACTACTCCTGACATTTTGGAGATGTTAGCTCTTTATGCAGTAAAGTTACAGTGGGATACAAATAACATCAGGCTGATCCTGCCACAATTTGTTCCCCCTGTCCAAATCACAGACAAACAGTATCCCACAGTTATTTATGTTTATGCATTTTGCACAGAGAGGCATTTTTTGAAAAATGTATTGATAGCAATGTTGAATATTATTACACAGGAAAAAAAACACTACACGTAAAATAGTCACACTATGATGCCTCTGTCTTTCTAAATAGAGAGACAGTTACTATGTGTGTATATGTAAGCGTGTAAAAACTGCACATAGTCAGATTAACAGTAACAGTAAAACAAAGGGGGGCCTAGCAAAAAAAAGTTTGGGAAACACTGGGCTAAAGGAACAAGATAAATAAGGATAAAAATAAGGATAAAAAAAATAATGAAAGATAAATAAAAAGTACAAAAATAAGTAAGTGAAGACAAGTGAGGTATGCAGATGTTGATGTAGATGGATGTATAAAGGAGCTTAATGTGCAAAATGAACTTAGTGTGCAAAGTGTCCCGATGTGCAAATTGCAGTTGAGGTAGGTCAGCTGTTCAGTCTGATAGTATTCAATTCAATTCAATTCAATTCAATTTTATTTATATAGCGCCAAATCACAACAAAAGTCGCCTCAAGGCGCTTTATATTGTACAATAGATCGCACAATAATAAATACAGAAAACCCCAACAATCATATGACCCCTATGAGCAAGCACTTTGGCGACAGTGGGAAGGAAAAACTCCCTTTAACAGGAAGAAACCTCCGGCAGAACCAGGCTCAGGGAGGGGCGGCCATCTGCTGCGACCGGTTGGGGTGAAGAAGGAAAACAGGATGAAAGACATGCTGTGGAAGAGAGACAGAAATTAATAACAGATATGATTCGATGCAGAGAGGTCTATTAACACATAGTGAGTGGCTGGAAAGGAAAAACTCAATGCATCATGGGAATCCCCGGCAGCCTACGTCTATTGCAGCATAACTAAGGGAGGATTCAGGGTCACCTGGTCCAGCCCTAACTATATGCTTTAGCAAAAGGAAAGTTTTAAGCTTAATCTTGAAAGTAGAGATAGTGTCTGTCTCCCGAATCCAAACTGGAAGCTGGTTCCACAGAAGAGGGGCCTGAAAACTGAAGGCTCTCCTCCCATTCTACTTTTAAATACTCTAGGAACAACAAGTAGGCCTGCAGAGCGAGAGCGAAGTGCTCTAATAGGGTGATATGGTACTACAAGGTCATTAAGATAAGATGGGGCCTGATTATTTAAGACCTTGTATGTGAGGAGCAGGATTTTGAATTCAATTCTGGATTTAACAGGAAGCCAATGAAGGAAGCCAAAACAGGAGAAATATGTCTCTCTTTCTAGTCCCTGTCAGGACTCTTGCTGCAGCATTTTGGATTAGCTGAAGACTTTTCAGGGAGTTTTAGGACATCCTGATAATAAAGAATTACAGTAGTCCAGCCTGGAAGTAATGAAGGCATGAACTAGTTTTTCAGCATCACTCTGAGACAGGATATTTCTAATTTTAGAGATGTTGCACAAATGGAAGAAAGCAGTCTTACATATTTGTTTAATATGTGCGTTAAAGGACATGTCCTGGTCAAAAATGACTCCAAGGTTCCTCACAGTGTTACTGGAGGCCAAGGTAATGCCATCCAGAGTAAGAATCTGCTTAGATACCATATTTCTAAGATTTTCAGGGCCGAGTACAATAACCTCAGTTTTATCTGAATTAAGAAGCAGAAAGTTAGCGGCCATCCAGGTCTTTATGTCTTTAAGACATTCCTGCAGTTTAACTAATTGGTGTGTGTTACCTGGCTTCATGGATAGATAGAGCTGCGTGTCATCTGCATAGCAGTGAAAATTTATGCTATGTCTTCTAATGATGCTGCCTAAGGGAAGCATGTATAATGTATCTATTAGATAGATATGATACAAACCACTGCAGCGCAGTACCTGTAATACCTACAGCATGTTCTAATCGCTCTAATAGGATATTATGATCAACAGTATCAAACGCTGCACTGAGGTCTAGCAGGACAAGCACAGAGATGAGTCCACTGTCAGAGGCCATAAGAAGATCATTTGTAACCTTCACTAAAGCTGTTTCTGTGCTGTGATGAGCTCTGAAACCTGACTGAAACTCTTCAAATAAGCCATTCCTCTGCAGATGATCTGTTAGCTGTTTGACAACTACTCTTTCAAGGATGTTTGATATGAAAGGAAGGTTGGAGATTGGCCTATAATTAGCTAAGACAGTTGGGTCTAGAGATGGCTTTTTGAGTAAAGGTTTAACTACAGCCACCTTGAAGGCCTGTGGTACATAGCCGATTATTAGAGATAGGTTGATCATACTTAAGATCGAAGAATTAATTAATGGCAGGACTTCTTTGAGCAGTTTTGTAGGAATGGGGTCTAAAAGACACGTTGATGGTTTGGAGGAATTAATTATTGAAGTTAACTCAGAAAGATCAATTGGAGAAAAAGAGTCTAACTTAACATCGATGGTACTAAAAGTAGCTGTAGATAATATTACATCTGTGGGATGATTATTGGTAATTTTTTCTCTAATGATAAAAATTTTATTTGTGAAGAAGTTCATGAAGTCATTACTAGTTAATGTTAAAGGGATTGTTGGCTCAGTAGAGCTCTGACTTTTTGTTAGCCTGGCTACAGTGCTGAAGAGAAACCTGGGGTTGTTCTTATTTTCTTCAATCAGTGACGAATAGTAAGATGTTCTGGCTTTGCGGAGGGCTTTCTTATAAAGCAGCAAACTATTTCTCCAGGCTAAATGATGATCCTCTAAATTTGTGACACGCCATTTCCTCTCCAGCTTACGAGTTATCTGCTTTAGGCTACGTGTTTGAGAATTATACCACGGAGTCAGGTACTTGGATTTGAGGCCTTAGTTTTCACAGGAGCCACAGTATCCAGAGTCGTATGCGTAGTGAGGAGGTAAAATTATTAACAAGATAATCAACCTCTGTTGGAGTAGCGTTCAGATAGCTGCTCTGCTCTATGTTGGTACAGGGCATTGAAGATGATAACAGTGGGTGGATTATATTCTTAAACTTAGTTACAGCGCTTTCAGAAAGACATCTACTTTGATAAAGTCTACTCTCCACTGCTGTGTAATCAATTATTGTAAATGTAAATGTTATCAGGAAATGATCAGACAGCAGAGGGTTTTCAGGAAACACTGTTAAATGTTCAGTTTCTATGCCATATGTTAAAACAAGATCTAGAGTGTGATTAAAGTGGTGGGTGGGTTCTTTTACATTTTGAGAGAAGCCAATTGAGTCTAATAACAGATTAAATGCCATGTTGAGGCTGTCATTTTTAGCATCTACATGGATGTTAAAATCACCCACAATAATTATTTTATCTGAGCTGAGCACTAAATCAGATAAAAGTCTGAGAAACCAGAGAAAACTCTGTGTAAGGCCCAGGTGGACGATAGATGATAACAAGTAAGACTGGTTTCTGAGTTTTACAGCTGGGGTGGACAAGGCTAAGCATCAGGCTTTCAAATGAATTAAAAGTCTGTCTTGGTCTTTCGTTAATTAATAGACTGGTGTGAAAATTGCTGCCACACCGCCCCTCGGCCTGTGCTTCGAGGTTTCTGGTAGTTAGAATGACTCGGGGTGTTGATTCATTTAAACTAACATAATCATCCTGCTGCAACCAGGTTTCTGTAAGGCAGAGTAAATCGATTTGTTGATCAATTATTAAGTCATGTACTAACAGAGACTTGGAGGAGAGAGACCTAATATTTAATAATCCACATTTCACTGTTTTACTCTTTGGTTCAGATGTGGATGCTGTATTGTTCTTTCTTTGTGATTTTTTATGTTTAAGTTGTTTATTGCTGGTTTTTAGTTTGTTTTTTGTCTGTTTGGGAGCTGACACAGTCTCAATGGACATGGGTTTTTGGGGGGGTAGCAGGAGGAGAGCTGCAGAGAGGCATGTAAGACTGCAACTCTGCTTCCTGGTCCCAACTCTGGATAGTCATATTTTGGGGAGTTTAATAAATTGGTCCATATTTCTAGAAATGAGAGCTGCTCCATCCAAAGTGGGATGGATGCCGTCTCTCCTAACAAGACCAGGTTTCCTCCAGAAGGTTTGCCAATTATCTATGAAGCCCACATCGTTTCTGGGACACCACTCAGACAGCCAGCAATTTAAGGAGAACATGCGGCTAAACATGTCACTCCTGGTCTGATTGGGGAGGGGACCAGAGAAAACTACAGAGTCCGACATTGTTTTGGCAAAGTTACACACCGATTCAATATTGATTTTAGTGACCTTCCCCATAGTAGTGGGGAAGAAGGAGTTGTTGAGTTGGGACGTTCTGGATTTCACACTTCTAAACCTTCGTCTCGAGGACAGAAGTGGGAACAGTCCGTGTTGAGGATGTGTGGGGTCTTTGAGGATGGAGGCAGCTCTCCTCTGGACTCTGCAATGGTAGATGCTCTGCAGAGAGGTCAGCGGAATCCTGATGATCTTCTCTGTAGTTGTTATCACTCTCTGCAGGCATTTGCGGTCCATAGCAGTAGTGCTGCCGTACCATGCAGTGATGCAGCTGGTCAGTGTGCTCTCAACAGTGCAGCTGTAGAAGCTGCTGAGGATCTTGGCCGGATACCATTTTCTCAGCCTCCTCAGGAAATACAGCCACTGCTGAGCCTTCTTCACCAGCTGTGTGGTGTTCAGTGACCAGGTGAGGTCCTCACCTGGACGCCCAGGTACCTAAAGCTGCTCACCATCTCCACTTCACTCTCCCGGAGCTAGTGAGCCCTCCTCTTCCTCCTCATGTCCACTTTCATCTCCTTTGTTTTATCAGTGTTGAGGGTAAGCTTGTTGTCCTCACACCATGACACCAGACCGGCCACCTCCCTCCTATAAGCCACCTAGTCCCCACCAGTGATGCGACCGATCACTGCAGTGTCGTCCGCGAACTTCAGTATGATGTTCTCTTTGTTGGAGGCGACACAATCGTGGGTGAACAGGGTGTAGAGGATGGGGCTGAGGACGCAACCCTGTGGTACGCCAGTGTTTGTGATAATGCTGACTGAAGTCCTGTTGCCGATCCTGACAGACTGATGGCATCTGATGTGGACCTGTTGGGCCAGTAGGCATACTGCAGGGGATCCAGAGTGTGTGGAATATTTCTCCTAATGCAGGCCAGCAAAACTCTCTCAAATCACTTTGCAATGATTGGAGTGAGTATAACTGGTCTGTAATCATTTAGGCAGGTGGCTGGGCTTTTCTTGGGGCGAGGGATGATGGTTGTGGTCTTGAAGCATGTGGGAATGATGCTCTGACTGAGGGAAAAGTTGAAGATGGAGGTGAGAACATCAGCCAGCTCGTTAGCACATGCTTCATGGGCCCCTCCACAGATGTTGACTGGTCTGCTGCCTTGTGGGGGTTGATCTTCCTCAGGACCTTGTGTACTTTGTCTATTGAGACCGCTGGCGGGGGGAAGGTCAAGTGATCTGGGGGTTCTGGAAGGTAAGTAAGTAAGTAAGTAAAGTTTATTTATTAAGCGCTTTTCATAGACAGGTAGTCACAAAGCGCTGCACACAGAGATTAAAATAAACAGTACAATAAATAGCAAAATGCACAATATACACAATATATAATTTAAATGTAAATTAAAAATATAAAAATGTAAAAGCATTGGTCAACAGAAAGCTTGTTTAAACAGTAAAGTTTTTAACTGTTTTTTAAAGGATTCCACAGAGTCAACCAAACGTAGTTGTAGAGGTAGACTGTTCCACAGCCTTGGCGCCACAGCCTGAAAGGCTCTGTCCCCTTTTGTCTTCAGACGTGTTCTGGGAGCAACCAACAAACTCTGAGTTTGTTGGTTGACCAAGGTCTTGGAGGTCTGGAGGGTCTGGGAAGTCTGGAAGGTCTGGGACATCTGGAGGGTCTGGAAGGTCTTGGAGGTCTGGGGGGTCTCAAAGCGGGTGTAAAACACGTTGAGATCATCCGGCAGACTGCCCGGAGAGCTGATGGTGTTGGTGGTGGCCCTATACTCTGTGATGTGCTGCAGGCCTTGCCACATCTGCCTGGGGTCAGCAGAAGAATAGAAGCCATCCAGCTTCTCTCTGTACTGCCTCTTAGCTGCTGTAATGGTTTTCCTCAGTCCATACTTCACAGCTTTATACTCCGTCTCATTGCGTAATCTGAATGCAAGAGAGCGAGTACGCAGCATGTGTCGTACATGACTGTTGATCTAGGGCTTCTGGTTGGGGAACTTTCTGATTTGTGTGGTGGGCACAATATTGTCAACACAGGTGCTGATGTACTGGGTCACATAGTCAGCATAGTCCTGTATGTTGACAGAGCAGTTCTCCATGGTGGCTGCAGTTTGAAACACATCCCAGTCTGTTTGAGCAAAACAGTCCTGCAGGATGCTCTCAGTCTCTGGGGTCTAGAGTTTAACAGGTTTGATGACAGGGTTTGATTGTTTCAACTTCTGTCTGTAAGCCGGGTACATGCACAGAGAGATGTGGTAAGACTGTCCAAAGTGGGGACGTGGTGCAGCCCTCTATGAACCGTTTATGTTGCTGTAAACATGATCCAAGGTGTTCTTGTCACGGGTAGGAATGGCCATGTGTTGGTGGTATTTTGGGAGTACAGTCCGTAAGTTGCACTTATTGAAGTCACCAGCAACAATAAAGGCAGCAACTAAATGTGTTGTCTCTAATGCACTGATGACTTCATGGAGTTTGCCAAGCGCTGCTGCGGAGTAAGCTCGTGGCAGGATGTAAACAATGGCCAAAAATACAGCTGAGAACTCCCGTGGCAGATAGTAAGGGCGGCATTTCAGCATTAAAAACTCCACGTCTGGCGAACAGTACTTGTGGACAGTCTGCACGTCTCCACACCACGAGTTGTTAATAAACCCACATACAACGCCCCCGATAGCCTTCCCGGAGGCTGCGGTCTGGTCTCCTCGGTGTACGGAGTGAGTCTGCAGCTGGATGGCACATTCTGGGACTTTATCTGAGAGCCAGGTCTCGGTAAAAATAAGAGCCCAGCATTCTCTTATCTCCCGCTGTGTTGTGATCCTGGCTTGTATTTCGTGGAGTTTATTTTCCAGGGACCGCACGTTGGCCAGTAAGAGGCTGGGTAGCGGTAGTCGGCTAGCCCGAGCTTTTAGCCTAGCATAGAGCCCTTCCCGCTTGCCTCGTTGGCGTTGCCATCTCCGAATCGCTCTCCTGGGGTCAGGTGGCTCACTTGGACTCGGTGCTTTGTGGCCTTCCTGGGAGTGGTGGCGTTTGCGGTGGCTGCCGGGACGAACAATGTCTAGTAGTGCCTGTCTCGTGTATGTTAACAGTGCACAACACTTGTCCAGTGCAAAAAGAACAGACAACACACAAAAAACAAAAGAAAGTTGGCATTCGAGAGCGGAGCGAGCAAACACGTCTGCCTCGAGGGGCGCCTTACCTTGTCTTTGGTAAGGTAATATGGATTTTTAATAGATTTATTACAGGTTGACATTATGTCGTCTGAACATTTGAATGAATCATTAGTGGAGGTTTGTATGCACATCAGCACAACCTTGCAAGTTACCTAAATGTTTTTTCAGTGTGGGAAAAGAAAATTGACCTGATTCATGACCTGAAAAACAAACAGGGTGGTTATGGCAAAAACATGGGAAAAAACTGAGTCTGTGGGTTTTTGTGCTGAGGCACCTGTAGCACTTCCTAGCTGAAGCACGCTGAACATGTTGAAACCAGGCTGGGAGCTGTCCTTGATTATGTTTGCTGCTCTGCTGAGGCAGCGGGAGGAATAAATGTCCATCAGGGAGGGGAGAGGGCAGCCGATGATCTTTTGTGCTGTCTTGACTACACTATGAAGCCTCGCTCTATCCACCTTAGTGCAGCTGCCGTATCATACCATGATGCAGTAAGTTAGCAGGCTCTCAATGGATGAGTGGTAGAAGGTCAGCAGCAGGTTGGAGTTCAGCTCGTACCTTCTGAGGACCCTCAGGAAGGGCAGCCACTGTTGGGCCTTCAACTATAAACAACATGATGAACCACCTAAATAATTATTTCATAAGAAATCATGGAAGTTGTAAGGAGTTGTAAGCTCTAAGGTTAGCACAGTTTACATGGGATGGTCACGAGAAAGCCTCACAGTGTCATCAAGGGTGTGTCACAAGTTAACTTTAAACTTTCCACTTATTTGCATTATATTATAAAAGGAACCTCAAAGAGAAAAGAACACACAGTGACGAGCAGCTGCTTGTGTTTGGTAACTCAAGAAGTGTGGTAAGTTCTTGCCTTATATTATCTATCTATCTATCTATCTATCTATCTATCTATCTATCTATCTATCTATCTATCTATATATATATGTATATATATATATAGATATATATGTATAGGGAGAGAGAGAGAGAGAGAGAGAGAGAGAGAGAGAGGAAACATTTTGTGGCACGTTTAAATACCAGTAAGATGTACTGTCCTTTCTAATCACTTTTTAACCACTGTCATTCTAACAAAATGCTCTTTATTTATTATAGCTTTCAGTGTATTCATTCTGCTGAGTCAGATATCACAGAATCTTTTTTTCCTCCACAGTTAATCAGAGTGAACATGGATGTGTTTCTAGTCCTTCTCCTGCTTTCAGGTAAGATTCCAGCAGTGTGGTAAATTCTCATTCAGCATATAATAATTCACTGTTTCTTTCCAAATATAAATTGTTTCTACCTTGAATTTTTTAAAAGACAGATAATAACTGACCAAATATGGAGCAAGTTTTATGAATTCATATTTGAGGACAGCTGTTGCTCCAACATTATGACTTTACTCCAACAAAAATGCATATATAATTAAATTAATAAAAAGTAACAAATTAACTCAATTAATCTGGAATCTGGGTGACTATCAGTTTAGAAATTTTCAGATTCACTGACAGAGGTACAAATAAAAAGTGGTTTCTGTCCACACATTAATAAGTTGAACCATCACTGATCTACTGAGGAAATCTCATTTAAGGAATTCTTTTACTGCAGAAAGTAAAATTTTATGGAACTCCAAGTATACAAGCATTCTGAATAAATAAACAGTATTTCTTAGCAAAACATCAAATGAAAATCCACTTCTCTCTTCAGGTTTCTGTGTCCCCACTGCTTCCTTTCCAAACATCTATTACTTTGTGAATGAGAATATGACTTGGGCTGAGGCCAATGGTTACTGCATCAAGGAGTACCTTGGACTTGCCCAAATTACTTATCCAGAGAACAACACTGCTCTGGTGAACACTCCAGCCGGGGAATACACAGGCAAAGCCTGGATAGGACTTCATATAGGCGGTATAGGTTGGGCCTGGCTGGATGGACGACCACCCACATATTATAGATGGGGCCCTGGCCAGCCACTCTACACTGGCCCTGGATATTGTATATACACAGATTACAAAGGGTGGTATAGTGTAAGATGTACAGAAAGGCTTGGCTTCATTTGTTTTGACGGTAGGTATAAAGAAATCATTTGTTGTAAGATTTTACTCCTGTAGATTAAATTGACCCTTGGTATTAATTTAGCAGAATGAGGCTCAAAACATGAAATAAATAATAAACATAAAAATACAACGTTTAAATACTCTGGTTTGAGAGTGGAATAAGACTCCCAATGAAGCTCAAACCGGAACTACTGAGTACAAATATTAAGAAAATATGAAGAGTATTTATATGCAGTACTGACATATGATTTATATGGTGTATTTAAATCACAGCTTTTTCTGCATAGCCTATTTTTCAAAACATAAATGAAATCATTAATAGAGGTATAATGTTACTGAAGGGATCTATAACTTTTGTTTCTTAAACAGGCAGCTATTACATTTTTAATAATACACTGGTGACTTGGAATGACGCCAAAACCAGCTGTGAAAACGAAAATTCAACTCTGGCACAAATCCTTGATGTGGAAACATTTGATAAAGTCAGCATATTTGTGGATAAAAAAATGTGGATTGGCCTTAGTTTTTCTCCAGTCTGGGTTTGGTCAGAAACCAAACAAATCAGCACATTCATGAACTGGAAAACAGGACAACCTAACAATGAGTTTGATTGCTCTGCTATATTGGTGGAAGATGGAACTTGGACCACCGAACCATGCATTCAACAATATCCTTTCTTCTGCTCTGCAGGTATGAATGACATTTCCCTAGTTTTAACACTCAAGTCAGTTTCCAGAGATGGTACGACCAGAAAATGTTTATTGCACACTAATCAAGATACAATGGAGATAATATACTTCTTTGTTTAATTCTAGAAATATTTTTGCTTGTTTGCTTGTTTTCTGCCCCTGATAAATGGCAAAGATGGTCATGTGACATTCTCTATCTGCTGAAGGCTGAGTCTAAGGCTTTAACTAGTTTGATCTTTTTCTTTAGCAATTAAAGCATAAATATTAGAAAATTTTAAAAAAAAATAACAAAGTCATCAGCAGTAAAACATTACAAATAATGAAGTGGACCTGGAGCATTTTTTTTTTTTTTTTTAATTTAAAAGTTTACTAAATCGATACTAGTTGCAAAAAATAATTTCAATCCATTAATAAATCTACAGCACTAGCAAGTTTAAACATTACCTAGATATCTTAAGCTTTATATTTCCACACATTTTTTATTCACTTAATCGACATGCAGCACAAAGACAAACAGAAAAATTGACAAATTTATAAAAAAAGAAAGTCCACCTGCGGAACCAACAATAAAAAGCTATTATATTCGTTTAGGTCAAAGAGGTGCACTTATAGGGATAGCATCTCTCCAAACATGGCATCTTAATGTTATGACTGTGTTCTGTATATTTTAACAGGGTTTTGGTTAATGTTTAAGACATTCTATTTGAATCTAATAATATACTTATATATTATTAATAACTTCCTCTAAACCAAGTACTTGTCAAATTTCATATGATTTATTCTAAAATGTTTTGTTTTTGCGTAGTTTACAAATCAAAGAAAACAGTGGTGAGCATGAATATCCAAACTGATGTCAACCTGGAAAATCCAGATACCCAGGCCGCCGTGATTCAACAGGTAAAGTGTGTGTTAACAAGTTAGCCTCACTTGATTATTACTATCATCAGATTTTGTTAAATTTACTTTTTGATCTGTGCAAATGATTGAATCAAATTAACTTTGTTAGTAACCAGTAAGAGAGCTGTCTCCATTCTCTCAGCCAGTGTTGTGTCCACCTTTATCTGTGTTTTTTCTTGTTTCCTTTTGGGCGCACAGAACGGTAGCTATGGCAAAGATGTTTCTTCTATGTTTATCCTGGTTTGTTCAAAAGATTTCCTTGCAAGTTTCTACCAGAGGCATTATGGGAAATTCAGTTCAATTCCATTTTATTTTATAGCACCAACTACAGCAGTCATCTCAATGCAATTTAAATTGTAAGGTAAAGACTAGGGCTGCAACTATAGTCCTTTTAGTAATCAAGTAATTTATTGATTACTCCATCACATGGAGTACATGGATAAGAAATACTTCTGTCTTATTAATGAACAATAATAAATATTAAAATAACAAAAAATACAGTTCTTTCAAAATGAACTTCTCATTGGTTTCTATTTTAGAAATTTCAATGGTTTTTTTTGTTTCATCTGTCATCTGTTTTGCCAAAAAAAACCTTTGTATTTACGTTTGACATTAAATGGTAGCTTTTAAAGAAAACATTTTCTTAAATCCAAAAACACCTAAATACTCTCAAGTACAGTCACAGCCAAATAAAACAAGATAAATGTGCAATATAAACTTAAAATGGTAAAAAAAATTATCTTTAGCCTGTCTTCTTGGAATTCTTTATGAGTTTTTGTACATGTGTTAAAATGTGCAAGTGTATGAGTGAATTTGTGTCTGTAAGCATTTAAAGGAGAATGTGGTGGCTGCAGTGAAAAGAAGTGAACATATCAGCATTCTGAAGTTTTTGTGCTGCTAAAAAATAAGATGTTATGACGTTGTAGACATTAATTAATGTTAACAATAATTCACTGTTCAACTTAAGACCCATCCCATCAGTGAGTTTCTTCTGGCCAAAACAAACAGCGGTGGATGGAACAGCTACAAAGTTCGCTTTTCTCCACATCGGAATTTGTTGATCACATGTACAGGTGCTTTGATGAAGGACTCCATGGTGATCACAGGAACACCTACCGTTTTCTTTCACTGCGCTCACCGTCTCTGTAATGGCTCCGCCCCTTTGCTCTTCGTGGCGTGTAAACAGACTCCACGTTAAGCAGTGGCACCGTCATAATCTCTACTGCTGTTGTGTTAATCAGTGTCCATGGGCGTAATGTTGCCAAACTTTTTATTCACACGCTGCTTCTCACAAATACGTTTGTACTGCAGAACTGTTTTAGTCAGTGAAATGGTTCGTGTTTCCATGGTGACAATGGCGCGCTTCAGAGCCGCGTGTTACACGAAGCATCGAAGCAAGGATTCTGTGTAATCAAATATTTCGAAATACTAAACGAATCGTTGCAGACGAAGTAAAGACCCCAAAATAATACAGAAAACATTCTGCACTTGACAACAGTGACAAAGAAAAACTTATTTTGTATAGGAAGCACCCTCCAGCAGAACCAGGCTCAGGGAAGGGCAATTATGGGTCAGGAGTCAAAGACAACACAAAAGAAAAGAGCCATTGATTAATAATAACTAATGATTAAATGCAAAGTGGTGTATAAACACATACTGAGTGAAAAGAAAGATGAGGGAAGAAAAAATCCAAACTGGGAGCTGGTTCCACAAAGAGGGCCGAGTACTCTTGCTTAGATATGGCACCATACCACTTTTTTATGTCCGATACCGATATCATAAATTTGGATATCTGCCGATACCGATATGAATCCGATATAGTGTGTTTTTTAATCAATAAAACTGTTTTTTTAATATCTTGCTGCTTTTTGTATAAGTTCATACGCAAGTTAAAAAAACAAAACAAAACACTAAAGCTATTCTGTTATACCTGTATGCAAAAAATACACTGCACCCAAAATATTTCATAGTTCAGCAATACTGATCAATCTAATAAACTTAAACCTACTCCATCCTTCCTATTCTGGTATTTTAAAGAGTAAGCAACCTAACTAATAGGGTTCTAAAACTCCAAGCAAAAAAAAAAAAAAATAGGGAACCACCCCCCACCCTCCACCTCATGATGCTTAATCGACGTAATCAACTTTAATTTGATGCAGTGTGAAAAAAAATGCATAGAAATCAATTATTTTTCAAGGATAATTAAACAGATTCAACATCTTTCTTCAACAGAATTGCAGACTGCACAGATGGTACCTTCCCAAAGAAAAAAGTACTATAGCTTACTAGGGTATATTAGACTTAATAGTTACTATATATAGTAATGGACTTCTATACATTTTACATCAGATTAAAACTTTGGGTGTAAGATTCAGATAATTATTTATTAAAAGCTAGACATTTTAAATGAGAATAAGAAAGAAAAGTATGTCTTTGTGCCCCCTTTTCCCTGTTCATGCCCTATCGGCCCCCCTGGCTAAACTTTGCTAGATCCGCCCCTGCACAGTTACCAGCCGTCAGCTACGTAGAAAAGGATCCTGGTGTAGAAAGTAATATTAAATAAATTCTAACAACAGCTTATCAAGCTTAAACGTGCTGCTGTTGTTCCGCCGCTGGTTTCCTCTTTCTGGCGCGAAGTGGGCAATAAACAAACGAGAGAGACGGACTCGTGAAAGAAAAGCCGATCAGCTGATCATTGATCAGTTTCATGATTGAAGTAGCCGCAGGAGAGGGAGGGAGAGAGAGAGGCAGTCGCTCCATATATCGGTTGTTAAGCTTAACGTGGGAACGCTTTACAAACATTCAGAGATGAACTTACCCACTTGCTTTACTTCTCTCTGGGATAACTTCCTCGGAGATGAAATGCTGGTTTGGTAGTGAGGCTACAAATACACACAGCCGCTCTATCAGGTGACGCATACTGCTCCCACTTGCTACGGTTATGAGCCGAGTTACGCCGTGTCGCAAGTTTTGTGAGGTGCTTTTTTGATATTTAATGGATCGGATTACATTTTTTATTTCCCTCCGATATCCGATCCAGTAATTTACGTCAGTATCGGACCGATACCGATACGTAATATCGGATCGGTCCATCTCTACTCTTGCTGTAGCATTTCGGATTAACTGAAGGCTTTTCAGGGAGTTTTTAGGAATTACAGTTGTCCAGCCTAGCATTAATATAGCACAAACTAGTTTTCCAGCGTCACACTGAGACAGGATGTTTCTAATTTTAGAGATATTGTGCAAATGCAAGAAAATTGTCCTGTATATTTGTTTAATATGTGCAGGACAGAAGGACATATCAACACCAATATTACTTTTAAAAAATATATATAAGTTTAACCTTTATTTATGCAGGTAGTGTAACTGAGACTCTCATTTACATGAGACTCATTTACAAGAGACCTGTTTCTGACAAACATATAAAATTAATGACAATAAACAAGAATAAAATAGCAATAGCAATAAAATAACAAAAAAGAGAGCTGCAAGTCTAAAGACAGGGCAGAAAAACAGAGTGGCTTTTTTCCAAGTGCTGCATGAACTAATGGAACACTCAATGTAACGAAGTCCTGAGACCACAGGCTATGCTAAAATATTTATGTACTATGTAATCTGACCAAAAAATCAGAGAATATAAAGTACAGTGATGTGTTTAAGGTTCATGATCAGTTACAATCTTATTGCCCTGTTATAAACAGAGTCCAAAAGATCGTGAGAATGAGCAGAGGAATTCATGTAAATTATATCACTGTAATCCAGGAGGGGTAAAAAGGTGGTAGCACTAAGCCTTTTTGTTGCAGTGAAAGAGAAGCACAACCTATTTTGGAAAAAGAACCCCAACTTCACCCTAAGTTTCTTTAACAGGTGGTTAATATGTGGCCTAGAGGAAAGATTATCCTCAATCACAATACCCAAGTATTTGTATGAGGTCAAAGTTTCAATAGAAATGCCTTGAGCAAATACAAGAGACAGAAATACTGCAGGCCCCGTCTTTCTATTAAGAACAACATGGCCTTTTTTTGCATTTAAAACTAGTCGGAGCCCTCACAGCTGTGAGTGTATACATTGATTAGAGCTAGCTGTAACTGTTTGAAACACATGACCATGGTACAAGCACAGCAATAAATAATTGTATCATCTGCACAAAAATGGACAGATGCATTTAGATTTTGTAGCAAGCCATTGAAATAAATATACAGTAAATAGCGTAGGTCCAAGACAGAATCCTGCAGCACTCAGTAAGTGAGATTTTTAAAAAATGGAAGCGAGAAATGTTAGGTCTGAAAGGCCTATTTCCAATAGTGGAGGCCAAAGTGATGCCAAACAGAGTAAGCATCTGGTAGATTCTATTTTTCTAAGATTTTTAGGTAAAAGTTTTATCTGAATTTAGAAGCGGGAAATCATCCGGGTCTTTATATCTTTAAGACATTTCACTAATTGGGCAAAGTCTGGTTTATGGATAGATAAAGCTATGTAGCAATGACACTGGAAATTGGAGTCTATCAGAGAGACAGTTAAATATGACAAACGCATGTCTTTTGATGTGAGAATTTGTTTGTTTCAAGTCTTCCTCAGGTTGTAGTTGAATTAATATTATTTTTGTAGTGAAACAAACAAAAATGTTTACTCATTTTATTGTGCTTATTTTACTAAGATTCAGCTAGGATCCTTTCTAGCTGTCAGTGATTCTTAAAAAGTCGCATAGCATGGGGAATTTCTCCACTTCTGAAATCACTTATTTCAGAGGTGACTTACAGCAAGGGTACCTAACATAATTCATCCTCTTTCTTCTTATTTAGCTGCAAGCAACACTCGCTAAGCAGGGTGTGACTGACTTCAAACTGACATGGACAAAACAGCCTGTGCAGAATAGCAGGAAGAAAGTTGATGGTACACACACACACACACACACACACACACACACACACACACACACAGAATGAGTTTTCTCTGAATATTTAAGTGGTTTTATCTCATTTCAGATGCTTGTTTGAACGTGTGAGATCGACTTCCAGAAGACTGTGCTACAACCAATTTAAAGGATTACTTTAAATTGTTCACTCTTTAAGTTTGGTATTAGTTAATTATATTAGTCTAGGTATAAAACTACATGTTTTGTGTGCATTAAGTCTGAATTGTAAACATTCAACTTTTCTCATTTCAGTTTTGCATTTAAAGGTAGTATGTTTGACACCACAGTGTAACTTTGAAGCAATACATCAGGGATCCATTTCATTCAAATAATGCTGTTTTGTTAAACCTGCTGGTGTATCTCAGTTGCCTGCAAAGTGCCCATTAGGAGACAAGTGTGATGTGTCTGTTTATTGGATTACTGAGACTGAGTTATATTTTTAAATCAAAATCTTGTCCTAAACCTAACCAGATTGTTTGTTGTGTACAAATCCAACCAGTCAAAGTAAAAAAGCAAGCATAAATTAATGGAAAGAACTGGCTAGTATCTGACAAAATTACTTTGAAACCCCACGAAGAGAACACTTCCTGCCACACGGTGGCACGGTGGTTAGCACTGTTGCCGCACAGCAAGAAGATCCTGAGTTTAATTCCACCATCAGGCCGGGGTCTTTCTGTGTGGAGTTTGCATGTTCTCCCCGTGTTTGCGTGGGTTCCCTCCGGGTACTCCGGCTTCCTCCCACCGTCCAAAGACATGCAGCTTGTGGGGATAGGTTAATTGGATAATCCAAATTGTCACTAGGTGTGAATGTCTGTCTGTGTCTGTCCCTGTGTGTTGGCCCTGCGACAGACTGGCGACCTGTCCAGGGTGTACCCCGCCTCTCGCCCTATGACAGCTGGGATAGGCTCCAGCGCCCCCCGTGACCCTGAAAAGGAGAAGCGAATGGATGGATGGGCGTTCACATACCCAGCGTGGTTATTTTTCACTCAATCCAAAGTGCATTGTTATGCGTCTATAAACAATTATTGGCTATGCAACTCCCCAGTCAAAACTGGTCGTGTATGATGGCAAAAACGCAGTTGCTGGATCGACTGGTTCTTTGGACTGTTGTTAAAAGAAAGTGACATGCTACACAGTAGTAAACATGCCCTGTGCTAACTATTTTGACATGTGTTGCTGCCATCAAAGTGAGCTAATATTTTTCATGAAAGAGTAAAATGTATCAGTAAAATGATATGTTTCTATGTTCTACTGTGAATAAAATATGGGTTTATTGCCCTGCAATAAATTGCATGTTGTTTTTATTTACACAGGATCCCAACTCTTTTCAAATTGGGTTTGAACATTTATCTTCACTGCATCTCATTATTTGGTGCATGGTGAAGTAATCTTTCAGGAATATTGCATCCCTTGTCTAAAATGGTTAAAGTTTATTTAAATCATGTTGTAATTTCAACACAGCAGTCCCACAACAACTTTCTCATTAAATTTTTTATAGAGCTTTCTTTGCCTCAAGTCATATCCTCCTGTCATGTAAGATTATTCATATCTTTCATTGATTTTGATATTCTCACAAAGGAGGGTTTTTGGACAATTTAAATTGGGGGTACTTTAATACATGTAATTTGGACACCACAGTTACTGTTTGATGAAAAGGCTACAAGTGAAGGTTTACCACTGATGAAATCTACTTTGGTAAAAGTAAATATTTACAGGTAAGAAGTAGCTTAAACTTATGTATTACATTGCCACTAGGTACAAATGGTTGTGTACTTTTTCCAACCCTGAACTGGATAAGCAGTTAATTCAATGGATGGATGCTAGTTACATAAACTAAAACATTCATTTATGATCCAAAATGTTTTACTCATATTTAGAAAATATCAGTAAATTATGAAGTTCTAAAAAACTTAAAACCTTAATAAAGAAAACAATTATGTAAACTTTATTTACAATCCAAAATAATTTAATTTCCACCAAAACACTGACATATTTTTCTTATTGTTACATTTCAGTTACTAGATTTGGTAACTTTTAAAATAAATGTTTTAAAAATAATTGTTTAAAAAGTTGACATTATCTGGTCCAAACATTTGAACGAATCAATAATGGAGGTTTGAATACACGTCAGCACAAGCTTGCAACTTATGGTTTTTCAGTGTTCAGGTTCAAGTAAACCCAAGGTTTCTCTTCAGCACTGTAGCCAGACTGACAAACAGTCAGAGTTCTTATTAAAAATCTCGATCTGCAGGACCAATGCATAAAGTCAGGATCGACTCTCTAATTCAACCTACTCTCTGATTCTAATAGTGTTACCCAGTAGGGTAGCGCTGGGCTTACATGGAGCCAGTTAGGGTGAGGGGACTCGCCCAGTTCTAACTGCGTCGATGGCCTCCAGGTGTCTACCCTGCTTCCTCTGAGTAAAAAAAGCAGAAAAAAAGCAGAAACAAAAAATTCCTGAGAAGTCTTGCAGGCTTGGTATCTTATCAGTCACACCTGTTAGATGAGTGCACCAACTGGGTTAAGTTTAACGGCCTGGACAGTAGGCCCGAGGAATCTGTTATTTTTAAAAGACTTGAGTAACCTTAAAGAGCTATTCATGCTAATGAGGATGAATACTTTTTTACCTTTACTGTTTAGGAAAGGGAATGTCCACAATTTAGACTTTAATTGCAGGATATTTTATTAAAGCAATTCGGCAGTAGCAAATCAAAAGCAGTACGAACCAATATTAATCACAAAATAATAATCAAATCATCTGAAACTATACTGATATAATTAACATACTCTGAGCTCATGCTGAACTTGTTCTGATCTTTTGAGAGAGGCCTTGAGAAGAGAATGAGCATGTCTTGGTCAACGATGTTTTTATCTCTTCCATGTAGGTCACGCCCCCCACACCTCCTGCACATCACATATTCTGAGATGACATCTTGGCCTCAACCTTTGTGGCATCTTTTCATGTCATTTACATCCAGTCCTCATCCAATGTCCAGCCACACCTTATCATACTCTGTGTATCGGACTTTTCCAAATACATGATTTAAATTACAATTTCTTCTTTTCTGCATTATTCTTAACATAGAACATTTGTGACTAAAGTAACTAATTACTTTTGAAAAAAGTAATCAGTAAAGTAATGGTATTACTTTCTTGGAGAAGTAATTAGTAACTAATTACTTTTTTCAGGTAACTTGACCAACACTGTTGGCGACACTTCTTATCTTTTTCACATTCCTGCAGCCACACACAGATACTAATCTGCCAACATCGAATCCAACCTTTCTTGACAAACCTCAGTAAGAAACGACTTCCTGAATTTCTTCACAAATAAAATTTGAACCACTGGAGAGAAAAAAACTCATAACCATCTCTGAGACATAACATTATGTACAGCAACTTTGAGTATGACTGATATTTATTTTGACTCTTTTTCTCCAGTTGATCTATCTGAGTTAACTCGGTAAGTTGTTACGCCAAACCATTAATGTGTATTTTGGACCCCATTCGTACAAGACTGCTCAGAGAGTCCTACCACTAATTAATGCCTCAATCAGTCTATCTCTATTAATGGGCTATGTACCACATGCCTTCAAGCTGGCAGGAGTTAAACATCTAGTTAAACAGCCATCACTTGACCCAGTTGTCTTAACTAACTATAAACCAATCTCTAACCTTCCTTTTATCTCAAAGGTTATTGAAAGAGTAGTTGTTAAACAGCTAACTAGTCATCTACAGAGGAATGATCAATATAAAATCATTTCTTAATTTTTCTACTATTTCACACAACAGAAACAGCGTCAGTGAAGTGCCTTATTAAAATTGATCATCCTATGGCCTCTGACCGTGAATTCATCTCTGTGCTTGTCCGGCTACACCACAGTGCACTTCTAGGATTGCTACATTATTACCACAATGTCCTAAAAAGTGCCTGTAAAGCCTTCAGTTGATCCAAAATGCTCCAGCAAGCAGCTTCTCATCATGGGCTCCCTGTTAAATCCAGAATTAAATTTGATTCTAAGTGTCAAAAGGCTTTCACTTGGGTGGTCTCAGAATCTCATCTCTGCTTTTCGCAGATGATATGGTTCTGTTGGCTTCATCGGGTGATGGCCTCCAGCTCACTTTGGAACGGTTCGCAACCGACTGTGAAGTGGTGGGAATGAGAATCAGCACCTCCAAATCTGAGGCCATGGTCCTCAGCCAAAAAAGGGTGGAGTGTCCACTCCGGGTCAGGGACGAGTTCCTGAAATTTTATATGGTTTTCATGTTTGAAGAGAGACTTTACATTACATTATTTACAGCAACAGAAATTGCCTGACCCACATCTATGATGAATTCTCCTGTTAGCTAAAGCGTAGGGGTCTGTGTCCATGGAAAACATTTCTGCACCTGAGATCTCATTGTCAAAAAATCTTTTTCATTGTTTGTTTGTAAATATATTGTAACCCACTCGTGGGTAAGTACACCTCACTCTAGGTTCGGGGAGGAGCTGGAGATGAGTTTGAATAATCATAATGCACAGAAATTTCAGTTAACTGTGACTTTAGTTTTAAACAGGTAACAGTTTCACAACAAAGATAACAACCAGGGCCCTTTACAAAATAAAATGAAAATAAAAAGCATTGTCCTTAACCATTTGAATTGTCCCTTTGAAGGTATTTTGTTAGGTTGCAACCTTATATTTCAGTTTGTTCCTCAGAGTTTTATGGTCAAGTCAAAGCACAGATCAGATGAGGGAATGATCTGTAATGATCTGTCAGTCAGCAACTCACAAGTCTAGTGAAGTTTCGCACCTGGTGTACTTATAGTCTGGAGTGCACTCTTTCTGTCTGTTCACTGTTGCCAGTTGGGATGACTGGTGGAATCCTACCAGAAATCATATAAACCATTGGCCATCTGAGTGGTTGTCCAGATCTGGATCCTGGAAATCACACTGGGAGGCTTGCCATCAACTGGAATCACTGGTCTTTCCTCATGGAGCTCATAGGTCACTAAAAGACCTGACCGAGACACGTGGAACACCCTTAACTTAGCCACTACCTCTGCTGATTTCGGCAGCTCTGCCTAACATTTACCTCACTACTGAGATGTTAGCGAAAAACTTCTGAACACTTTTTTAACAACTTTTTATGAAGCTTTGCTTCCATAACTGAGGCAGTTTCTGCTGCTGATCAAGATAGCATCTGTTTTTCTTTTTTCCTTCAAATGGCTAGTAAGAACATGTAATGTTAACACACAACTTCCGGTAAACCTTCAAAATAAAAACTCCTGCTAGGCACAGCAGGAAGGGTGGAACTAAATCCCATTTTTCACATTATTACTTCTTGTAACAATGAAAAAACAAATAAAGAACAATTCTATAACTAAGCAAATCACTTACAAAGCTTATCTTATTTTAACCCATTTCTCCAGCTGGGTTACAATATACCTGTCAGTGACTCTAAGGGTCAGCACTGAAGATTCTGAACATTGTCAATGCTAATGCTGTGTGTTGATACCATAAGAGCTATAAAATTCGTATTGAAAATTGTCACTTGGAGTGGACAGAGACCCTGATTCAGCAAATTATATCATTACTGTATAACACCTAAGTTTCTCAGTTTTCCCCATTCTCTTGTCTTTTGGGTTGAATCTTCCATTGCAGTTTGAAATCAGCCCATCCTTGACTTGTTAGCTTGGTTCCGAGCTGTGACAGAATAGAAAAGAGAGATAAGATAAGATAAGATTAAACTTTTTTTCTGTTTAATTTTTATATTTTCAAAAAAAAAAAAAAAAAAAAGATTTTACCTGCTGGAGTATCTGGGGGTTATTTGCAGAATCAGTTAAGTTAACGTGAGTCATAAACTTCATCTTCACTGTCGTCCTCAACTTTGTTATGAAATAACAGTAAGTATTGACAAATTAACAATCAACAGTTAGGGTTAGTTGGGTTGAATTTTCTTTGTGTTATTGAACATTTACCTTGATGGCAAATGAAAACGTAACTGTTTGTACATTCGTCGTCATCCCACTCGTGGAGGTTATTCTCGGCCACACAATACTCGTTACCTAGATCATTGTCTGGTTTGGAACTTTTCCAGTTTTTAAAGGAGCTCTGACTCTTGTCAGACCAGGTCCATGGCATTCGGTACAGACCGATCCAAACGGCACCAGTGCTTGGTTTTAATGAACTGACCTCAGCGTTCTCCTCACTGTTTTCGATCACTGCCAAGTCCATGCTGTGTTTCATGCAGTATTCTCGAGCAGAGGGCCATGTTTTTGTAGTAGAGATGTACATGTAGTTTTTCTTGTTTTGCTCTGTAACTGCAGCAGATAGAAAATAAACCAGTGATGGGGAAACACATGAAGCAAGTGTTTAAGCATAAACGTAATCATAGTAGATGATAGATGGCTGCATCATGCCGAGGGGGCTTCCAACAAATGTGGAAATTATCATCAATATTAATCACTTAGCACTGAAATGAAAAAGTACAAATTTTGGATAATGAATTTAATTTTTGTCCATTGTGTATTTTCAAACTTTTTGAGATAGGGTTTTGGTCATTTTTGTACAATCTTCAGTGAAGTTTGTCCGATGACGTTTATCAGTGAAAAATGTGGGTTAAGTCAGTAGTTAAAATCCATAAAAGAAAATATTTTCTTACCATTGTAACAAACGAAACTTCTGTTTTTACCACAGTTTATATCAAACCACCATCCTTCAAAACCCATTGTAACACAGGATTCATTTCCACCATAACTACTTGGTTCAGTAGAGTACCAGTTGTGGTAATCAGTTTTGCTTGTTTCACCAGTTATTGCCCATCTCCAGTAGTTGGTGTCATTGCCTAGGGTATTCTTCCAGGATTTGGGGTCATCCTGCAGTCCAATCCATGCCCATGAGTAGGAAAAAGTTGAATTTAGCATGTTTATATCATCCATGCTTTCGAAGGTGGCCAGGTCAGTGTACTTCTCTCTGCAGTATTGTTGAGCATCGTTCCAGCTCATTTTTTTGTCAACATAGCAGTACTTACGAGGAGGGAGCTTTGAGCAGGAAGAGAGACTTAATCCTAAACAATGATTATAGATAGAAGTTATATTATGTTAATTATTTGCATAATGCACACGAGAAAAGTCTAAAACAAGCATATTTTTTTAATCTTTGCCCATGCTTTGATTTTTTTAAACTGCATTGACAGGCTACACCGGGGTGCCAGTCTACTTATATAAAAACAGGAGGCCAGTAATGTTGAGCCAATGTTGTAAGATCAATACTGAATTCAATATTTGCCAAGAAAACAAAAACACATGAAAAGTTAGGCATGATTAAATATCAAAAATCTAAATTTCACCAACTTTTCAAGTTTTTTTAGTTGCTAAAATGACAGTGTGGCAATTAGGGATTTAAGTATCTGCCTCTAGGTTCCATGGCAGAAAAATCTTTTATTAAAAAAATTCACAACAGCATATTATCTTTATTGCTGGGGTCATAAATGATCCCATGGTCACTTGAAGATCAAACAATAATTCAGGATTATTTCAACCATGGCATATTTTCCTGTTCAGTCAAAAAGCTTACATTCAGTGTTAGAATTTATCAACTCCCTTTTATGGATTCCGGTTCAAATAACAGTGGTTAACACTGTACCACTATGAGTAATCTTGAAGTTGTTTTTGATCAAGGTATTCCTTCAGTTAGCATATTAAACAAATATGTTGAACTGTTTTCTTTTATTTGTGGAACATCTCGAAAATGAGAAACATCCTGTTACATAGAGTGATGTTCACAAAGTAATCATGCATTTATTACTTCTGGGACTACTACATTATTATTACAATGTCCTAAATGCTCCTAAAAGCCTTCATGTGAAAAGGGAAAGCCCATTGAAGGAGGGGGCCTCTTGTACATCTTGTACCATCTTACAATGCTGTGACTGCAGCCATTCCCCAACTCTCTGTGAATGGTTATTCATGGTCATTGATCAACAACCACTGATCAATGACCACTGATCAGTGTTCATGGCAATTTGCATATCATATTAGTGATCAAAGAACTGACCTCACATTCCATTGTTCATTCAGTGGTCTAGTTTCAGTCATTGTGCAAATGTACTTGTGGCAGGGGTGTGGTTTCTGGCCTGCTGCAGTGGAGGGGCGGTACAGTGAGCTCTCACGGCAGCGTCAAGATGGCTGAGGAGAAAGGTGTGTATAATGGGAATAATCTAAGGAGCTTGGAAAGAAAAGCGTCTGGACTTCTTTAAGTTGCTTGAAGACGTTTCACCTCTCATCCAAGAAGTTTCTTCAGTTCTAGGGTCAAATGGTGGAGAGTCCCAGATTTAAGCTCTGTGGGAGTAACCCACTGAGAGGGACAAAGGACCCCCTAATGATCCTCTACCTAATCACATGAGCCAAGGTGTGAAAATGGGTGTAGGTCACAATTAGCCAAGGTATGTATATATATATATATATATCAAGCGCCTTGAGGTGACTTTTGTTGTGATTTGGCGCTATATAAATAAAATTGAATTGAATTGAATTGAATTGGTTTTGGGTGAGCTCATTGTGAAACTTAGCCCCACCCTGTCATGTGATTTCCTGAGGTTAGATGGCCCCGGATTGGCATCTGACCTCAGTTGCTTTTCTTTCCAATCTCCTTAGACTACCATAACTTGGATGACTGAAAATCTAAATATCCATTTTCCCTTCCTACTGTTGCCAAGTGCATCCTCAGAGGGGGTTGTTTCATTGTTGTTGATTTTTTTTTTTTTATGTTGTCGAGGTTTACCTTATAATATAAAAAAGCTTGAGGTGACTAGTGTTGTGATTTGGTGCTATATTATTCTCAAAACTTCTGTCTTCCTCCAACTTCTTGTTAAGCAGCTGTGTACTAGTGGTGTACAGTATATTTAATCCTGAAGTTGTGTTAGTGAACAAGTTAAGGTCAGCTAGCAAGATGGCAGTGAGGATGGCCTTTGTATTGTTAAAATTCATAGATTTTTTAAATGATGGTTTTATGATGGTTTTATAATGTTCTACGGATCTTCACTTCATATTTTTTTTTTAAAAACAACTGGAAGCTAAGCACAGCTCCACGATGCTTGTGGCGAGGCTTGTTGGACAGGAGAATGATACCTGGGGGTCAGCTCTAAAGCCACAACAGCTAGTTTTTACTTCAAGCCTTTAGAGAAGATAATGAGGGTCATGCTGGTTATGTGGTCGAGAAATATCAATTCGCTATGCAGCGAGGTAAAATCTGTGCAAATGGAGGTACATGCAATGTATTTTATTAGAGCACAGTTGAAATGCTCTGGGTAATATAACTGATGTGCAAGCTAAATTGAAAAGGGTTGTTATTTTAGTAGCATCAAAGCAATCCAACAAGTCACTTTTCTCTGTAGGTAATGCTACAACTTAAGACCCATTTTAATGGCAGTAATCTTTTAACGTAAGTTCCTTATAAAAGTAATGTTACCTAACACTAAAAATAACCCACGGTGTTAGCTTTGTGTTTGCGTCTGTGCTCTGCAGCCTCCGTTGAAACACACACATGGAGCAGAGCAATAAAAGATTAGAAGAGACATGTGAAGGTCTTCTTTATGAAAACTTATGAGTGAGAGTTGGGGAATTGTCTGCATGGGAGTAGCTCATGTTATTCACAGAGGTATAGCTTTAGAATTATACATTTTATTTTGTGCAATAGAGATAACTTTTAGGGGGTCATTTTAATGCATGAAAGAGCTTAATTATTAAGTCATTGTTTCACCTTTTGCACAACTTCAAAGTCTTCATTAAAAGAAACATAATTTTTTTTGACACACTGTTTTTGCAGTAATTGAATCTGTCTTGTTGTGCCTCCTTTTCAACTTTACAAATCAAATGACACATTACCATTATGCAAATTTGGGATCTTACCAAAGAGAAGGAGAGTCAGTGTTGGAGAACAGCCCATTTCTGATTTCACTGGAAAGAGGAGGAATAGAGGTCAGCATAAATAAAACACCAACTTTAAAGCTTTTGCATTACTGTGCATTTGTTTCCAAAAGAATGGCATAACACACCTTTGAGAATGAGAATAGGGTCAGAAAACAATGACTTTTAAAGTTTTATATATATATGTATGTATATATAAATCAAGGTTATTATGAAAATATATTAATTTAAAATATTAAGACAATACTGTATTTTTCTCCCTCGTACCAATAGAATTTCTGGAACTCTCATAGGGGTCCTGTATGTTTATATGTGGGGTCTCATGGATCAGGCTTGCTGTACAACATCAATCAGACTGCAATGCTGAGTGTTTGGAGTGCAGCTCAAAACCTTAGACCAGGAAAGTCAAACTCATTTTACATCACTTTGATTGTGATGGGTCTGGAACAAGGAGTAAAGTATGTAGTTTAACTGCACAATGAATACCTTTGATATCTCTCTCTCTATATATAACTAAAAAAAAGTGCAAATTTGCAAAGTGCAAATTCAATAATATCTTCATGCATGCTCAGTCATCCAGGTAAAGAAATCCCCAAAAACGATTCTATTCACCTTGGCGTAACGTTTTCACAGGAGAAACTCATCCAAGTAAATTCTTCAGTCTCAGCTGACTGCAGGTTTCCTCAACCTCTTAAACAGTACTTTGACATAATAACTGAATATTTTGAATTGATCTATTACTCCATTACTTTGATGTTATTTGATTGACAAAAATTTAGGCCCTCTGTCACATTTTCCAAAGACATCAGCGGGGCTGGATTGGAGTTTTTTCGTGCTGCTTCTAAGCTTTATGTTTGATTCCTCTGCCTTACTACATGCATTACTGACTATATTAATTTCTGTGTGGATAACACCGTACCTACCAGGACTGTACAGTGTTTCTCCAACAACAAACCTTGGATTACCCCAGAAATTAAAGCTGTCCTCAAGCAGAAGAGGAGGGCCTTCAAATCCAAAGACAAAGAGGAGTTGAAAAGGGTGCAGAGAGAGCTGAGGGGACTGATAAGGAATGGGAAGGACAGCTACAGGCAGAAGATGGAGAACCAGCTTCAGCAAAATAACGTTGGTGAAGTCTGGAGAGGCTCAGAACCATCTCAGGCCACAAACATCAGAACTCTCTGCCTGGGAGGGATGTGAGGTGGGCAAATGAACTGAATCATTTCTTCAACAGATTTGATTCAGCCATGAGGCAGTCTCCAACATCGGCTGCAGACTCACCCACCCCCACTGCTGCTGTTCCACCTCTGACACCTCAGACACTTCACACCTCCTCTATTCACCCTGCTCACCCCTCCCACCCCAACAACAGCATCCAATACACACTCAACACAAGGCTCCAGCCTGTCTCTCTCAACCACCCAGGTTAGGAGGGAACTGAGGAGGATTAAAGCCAAGAAGGCAGCGGGTCCAGATGGCATCAGCTCGAGGGTCGTCAGGTCCTGCGCGGACCAACTGTGTGGGGTGATGGAGCACCTCTTCAACCTGAGCCTGAGGCTGGGACGAGTCCCACAGCTCTGGAAAACCTCCTGTGTTGTACCAGTGCCAAAGACTTCACGCCCAAGGACCTCAACAGCTACAGGCCGGTGGCTCTGACATCCCACCTGATGAAGACCCTGGGCGGTTGGTCCTGGCTCAGCTTCGGCGCCTTGTGAGCTCATCACTGGACCCACTTCAGTTTGCCTACCAGCCTGGCATTGGAGCGGATGATGCCGTCATTCACCTCCTACATCGTTCCCTCGCTCACCTGGAGACCGCTGGGAGCACTGTGAGAATCATGTTCTTTGATTTCTCCAGTGCCTTCAACACCATTCTTCCCTCGGTTCTGAAGGACAAGCTGGAGAACTCAGGAGTGGACCATCACCTCACTACCTGGATTTTGGACTACCTCACCGACCGACCACAGTATGTGAGGACTCAGGGCTGTGTGTCGGACAGGGTCGCCTGCAGTACGGGGGGCCCCACAGGGAACGGTTCTGGCTCCGTTCCTCTTCACCATCTATACTGCAGACTTCTCCCACAACTCCACCCAGTGCTTCCTGCAGAAGTTCTCTGATGACTCTGCAATAGTCGGCCTCATCACTGATGGGGACGACAAGGAGTACAGAGGACTGACTCAAGACTTTGTGGACTGGTGCCAGCTGAACTACCTCCAGATCAATGCCAGTAAAACCAAGGAGCTGGTGGTAGACTTCCGCAGGCACAAACATCCTCCACTGCAACCACTGAACATCCAAGGTATGGACATCGAGGCTGTGGACAGCTACAGGTACCTTGGTGTTCATCTGAACAGCAAACTGGACTGTACTCATAACTCAGACGCCCTCTACAGGAAAGGGCAGAGCAGACTGTACCTGCTGCGGAGACTCAGGTCGTTTGGAGTGGAGGGCCCACTCCTGAAGACCTTCTATGACTCTGTGGTGGCCTCAGCCATCTTTTGTGGTGTGGTCTGCTGGGCGGCAACATCTCTGCTGGGGACAGGAAGAGACTGAACAGGCTGATCCGAAGGGCCAGCTCTGTTCTAGGATGCCCTCTGGACCCAGTGGAGGTGGTGAGTGACAGGAGAATGGCGGCTAAGCTGTCATCCCTGTTGGACAACATCTCCCACCCCATGCATGAGACTGTGACAGCACTGAGCAGCTCCTTCAGTGGGAGACTCACGGCACCACGGTGTGGGACGGAGAGATTTCGCAGGTCTTTCCTCCCCACTGCTGTCAGACTCCACAATAAAGACTTTTGCAACTGATCAAACACACACATCCACACATGTGCAATAACACTAATGTGCAATAATCTTTTCTGGCATCGTTGTATTTTTACTCAGTTGTATATAGCATTTGTATTCTATTTTTATCTTATTGTATATTTTATTCTATTTTATTCTACTGTATATAGTATTTTATTTTATTCTATTCTGTACAGTTGTGTACTGTATTTATTCTTATTTTATTTTATTCTAATTTTTGCTTCATAACTTTTGCACTGTCCACTTCCTGCTGTGACAAAACAAATTTCCCACGTGTGGGACTGATAAAGGTTATCTTATCTTATCTTATCTTAGCCTATCAGGGTTTTTTGGTGTGTTGGTCATTTGAACCTTTCCACATCCATTGTCTCCCCAGAGAGCAAGATCAGCCTTAATCACTTCACATTTTAGTAGCTTTAATTTTGTGGCTGATTGATGTGATTTGAATTTTATTGATGAGTTGTCAGTAAAATGATGGTAAATAGTGAAAATGTGAGGCTGAATTCCCAATAAATGTCTACAAACCAGATTTATTCACTTTACATTTAAAATCTTTGTACTTCAGGAGCCTGAACCAAAACATTTTTATTTTTCTGTTTCTTTTTAGTCAATATTTAACTAAAAAGAGACAAATCCAGTTCATTTATTATAATATAACATATTATTTACAATAGAATGATAGGATAGTTTAATCTGTAATTTTTGTATATATGTAAACTTTAACATGATATAAATAGCTTTTTTACTAACATAAAGTCTATATAGGTGTGTATCTATCTTGTGCAAGTGATTCCAAAAGAGCAGATTAAAAAATAAACAAAAAAACAAAATAAATCAGTAAAAATAACAAAATATAAATGTATCCTTAAACTTGTAGCAGTTCAAAGTGTGGGTGATGCATTTCATAATACCTTTACCAGAGACCTATTCTTTGCAAATGTTGAAAATATAAGGACATACTCACAAGTTTGTTGAATTTTGTTTTACGGTTGAGATCTGAATCCTGCACATATGAAGGCAGACACTGAACTTACAGGTGTTTATAAATGTTTAGCCTTTGACCTCATTTTCATATGTAAAGGATACAACAATTCGTTTGAGGGTGGTTACACACCAGTAAGCCACCATGACAGACTTGACTGGAGGACCAGTAGTGATGGTTTGTACGAAAAAGAAACAAGCAGACTCTACTTTCTAAGTAACCTCAGAAAGTAGACCGTGTGCAACAAGCTGTTGAAGATTTTTTACTACTTTTACTTTACTTTTACTTTAGTACAAGTAGGCTTGTCACAATACTAGAATTTCAAACTCTATACTGATACCTAGGAAAATACGCAATACCAGGGAGTCAAGGAGGCCATTTACATGAAAAGGGAAAGACCATCTCTGAATCTAGGAGGAGGGCTAAGGGTACATCTTTCACCATCTTACAATGCTGTGAATGCAGCCATTCCCCAACTCTCTGTGAAGGGTACTCATGGCCATTGATCAAGGGTCCTGACAATTTGCATATTAATAATCATGAAACTGAACACATGATTCACTGTTAATCATTGGTGCTAGTGTCAATAACTATGCAAATGTACTGTTTATAAGGTTAGGAAGCCTGCAGTATTTGAAAAAGTCTTGCGAATCGCTAAGTTGGTTTTTGGCAAATGTGAGATGAGCCTTTGTGTTGTTTTTGATCAGCAGTGGTTTTCTCCTTGGACTCTTCCCTGGATGCCATTTTTCTCTTTCTTACTGTTGAATCATGACCTCTGACCTTAATTGAGGGAGGTTAGGTCCTGGATGAGTCGCTGATGCGCCCTTGGAGGAATTTTAGTAGGGTGGCCAACACTGCGAAAGTTCATCACCGTTCCAGGTTTTCTCCACGTGTAGATGATGATGGCTCTCACTGTGGTTCACTGGAGTCCCCAAACCTAAGAAATGGCTTTAACTGTAACCTTTTCCAGGCTAATAGATGTGAGTGACCTTGTTTCTCAGTCTTTTCTTTGGATTGTGACATGTTGTGTTGCTTCTTGAGGTCTCTTAGCATGCTTTAGTTTGTCAGACACGTTCTGTTTAAGTGAATTCTTAATTCAGCAGGTTTGGCAGTAATCAAGCTTTGGTGTGGCAGTGAAACTGAACTCAGCTTCGTACAAAGTGTGGTTAATAACAGTTAATACATGACTTAACACCAAATACCAAATGACATGAATTATATGAAGATCTAAACTCTTTGCAGTGGGTCTTTTCAAAATGTCCAAAATAGTCCTCTTAATTGCTATTGATATGCACACACAGTGATCTAACCACTATTTTCATATGCAAAGCATGACCTTGACAGAACTTTCATTTTGTTTTGGAAACCTTGATGTGATATGACTTGCCTTGTTACAGGTACTAGCACCATGACTTTGAGATGTTTCACTTAGACATTTACACAAACTTATTTCAACCCCTTTCTGTTAAATTAACACAAATAAGTCTATTTAAGGCAAGGCTGTTGGATTCATCCTAGACTAACATTCTGAGAGAACCAAGTCAGCCAAGAAGACATTTTTGTCCTTCACTTGGCTCATTGCTGGCCAACAAATCAATAAGTGCTGGGAAAATTCTGAAATGGTTTTACAATGACATTAATGATGGGTGAACATGTAGGAGTTCAGTGTCATATCCATGTTTAAGGAAAATCTATTCTTTTAAGAACTAGCTGCACAGTTGTTCAACGACCTTTAACTTTAAAGAGACGCGAGGGGTATTTCAAAAAGTCTGACCTGCTAGGCACAACTGCTGTTGGCCTTCTCAGTCATGCTGACTACCACAATTGCAGCAAAAGCACAAAACTGCTGCCTCAAAAATAATCTGAACTTGGACCGCATTAGATTATCGCCAATTAGCGTGTCTAGGTTCTTTCATTTCCAAATGACATGAATTATATAATGAACTGAACTCTTTGCAGCGGGTCTTTTCGAAATGTCCAAAATAGTCCTCTTAATGCTATTGATACGCACACAGTGATCTTACCACTATTTTCATATGCAAAGCATGACCTCGATACGACTTTCATTTTATTTTGGAGACCGTGATGTGACATGAGTTACATTGTTACATGTACTAGCATCATGACTTTGAGATATTTCACTTAGACATTTACAAGAACTTATTTCAACTCCTTTCTGTTAAATAAACAAAAAAAAGTTTATTCAGGGTAATATGTACACTTGGTGATCTTATCACTATTTTCATATTCAAAGCATGACTTTGACACTACCTTACTCCTTTAAATAAACAAAAACAAGTCTATTTAAGGTAAGGCTGTTTGATTCATCCTAGACTAAGATTCTACGAGAATCAAGTCAGCCAGGAAGACTTTTTTGTCCTTCATTTGGCCCATTGCAGGCCTACAAATCAATAAGTGCTGGGAAAATTCTAAAATAGTTTTACAATGACATGTAATGGATCGTAATGAAGGATATGATGTTGAACTTTTACGTGTACATAAGTGAACAGCATACTGTTTTAGCAGTGTAAATATACAAAATGGTACATGTGATCTATTTAATGTCACTCACATTATTTTGGTTCCAGTTGGCAAAAGTAGAATTGCAATTATGTGCTAAATGGAAATTAACTGGGGAATTGAATTTCGCTCTAAATAGGTCATCATTAGACAAAACTGAAATATGTTTTAAAGAACATCGCAGCCTAGCCTGTAAGACATGAACGCTAAATTTGCATTGCACAAGGTTTTTTATGGTTTCATGTATCATGTATTCAATTATATTTATACAGCGCCAAATCACAACAGTCACTTCAAGGCGCTTTATATTGTAAGGTAGACCCTACTATAATTTATATAGAGAAAACCCCAACAATCATATGACCTCCTATGAGCAAGCACTTTGGCAACAGTGGGAAGGAAAAACACCCTTTTAACAGGAAGAAACCTGTCACGGCTGAGCAGCCAGTGTGTTTGCGGAACGGACTGAAAAGCAGACACAGGAGAGAGAAAACTAAGGTATAACAAAAAATGAGCCGTTTATTTGGCTGACAAGAAACTCTGTGTAAGGCCCAGGTGGACGACAGATGATCACAAATTAGACTGGTTTTTAGAGTTTTCCGGCTGGGGTGGAAGGCTAAGCATCATGCTTTCAAATGAATTAATAGTATGTCTTGGTCTTTGGTTGATTAATAGCTGCCCTCTACGTGTATATGTGTGTGTGCACCCTGGTGTTCTCGTCTTTGTGCAGCACTGGGACAATGAGGAGAATTTACATTTCTTAGTTTCATGCACCTGCAGGCAATCACCCACCTGCCCTTGATGATCTTTTCAAGAGCCACTATTTAGAGGAGTGGCTGTGCTTCAGTCAATGCTGGATCTTTGAATGACAAACAGTCAGTGAAACCCCAGCTCATGAGTAAAGATTGTGTAACCAACCCTTGGAAGAAACCTATCTTTCGTTATGTGGAGCATCGGTGCACCAGGAGCTGCAGTGATTGCACAACTGTTATTGTGCACATTTTTCACCTGTAAATAAACTCACTGTTAGTATTGAAAGAGTCCTGCTCTCACCTAGTGGCAAACCTGACAATTACAAACATCAGCCCTGCCCTTCACTTATGTATTTCACAGCCTTCACATAGGCAGTGTAGTTATGTTACACCTCTGTAAACAATTTCTAGCTGCGCAAATGTTTATTCAATAAAACTGGAAGTTAGTTCTCACTAAAAGAACACATTACGTTTTACACAGAATCCCAACTCTTTCTGTAACGGTTTATATGGTATATCCAAGTTTATATGTACTGCATCTCATATTTGGACATGGTGAATTTATCTTTCTGGAATATCCGAATTCTTGTCAAAATTAGTTAAAGTTCATCTAAGATTTACCGTAATTCAGTTTGCATTAGTTTTCTGCAAGCTTTTAGGATTATCATTAATTTGAATTCAGTCACAGAAAATATTAATACATGTAGTGGCTACACAGCATCATCACTGCAGAAGGAAGTGAAGATATGACTCACTGTGATGACCATACTGACAATCTCACACTGACAAACATCTATTTCACATCATAGATGGTTTATTCGTGTGCTTTTTAGTTCCAACCTGGGCCACAACAGACCCATGACAACAACTTCTTTAATCACATTATTAAAGAGCTTTCTGTAGCTGCAGTCACATCCTCCTGTCACAAGTCCTTATGGAATTCTTCATAACTTTTGTTGCTGTTACGAAGAACTGAAGAACAGATACAGCTGTCTGTGTTTGGCAACTCAAGAAGTAAGTTGTTAAATACAAAATTGTAGTTTTTTGAAGCTTTCTTTTTTAATTAATTTAGAAACTGAATATGGGATCTGTAAGGAGTAAATATTTAAACAAGACATTCTTCAGGCGAAATAAAGACACTCAAGACAGTTTAGATGGTAACAACGTGCGCACGCTGGGTGAGTGCTGCTGTCTCAGGCTCACAACCAGCGTATGCGGCAGTTCTTTATTTATAGCGTTTCAGAGTATGTGTGTGTGTGTGAAGTTTATGATCTCAGAGTGTGTGTGTGTGATTCTGAAGAATGGGCCCCTCTTTGTATTTGGGAGTGTAGATAAGAACGTCCTGCTCTCCCCTTCCTGGGAGTGAAACGGCTCGTAGAGAGCCAGGTACAGAGGAGATGTACTGGGTGAATCATATCTGAGAACACTATGCCTTTGTCTTTACTTCAGCTTCACTTCTAGTGAAACAGTAAAATCATAAAATACAATTAAATAGAAAGAATAAATGGGTAAACAACTATTAACACTAAAATTAAAGATAAACTTTCAATAACATATGAATAGAAGTGGGAAATCTCTTAACATATCCCTCCTGTTGTTAATTTGTTTTACACATTTTAACTTTTATCAGCATACAGTCTCTTGACAGTGCATTTTTAACTGTTGCTTCATTATTAACAGGAGTGTCTTTTTTGTTTTAGTTACAGGTTGTTTCTTCATCTTCGTCGTCGGTGTTTGAGTCAGTGTCGGCGTGCTCCAGCAGTGTCATAATTTCTTTTTGGCCGACAGGGTCCGGTGTAATAGCTGTGGCTATCAGTCTGTTGATCATGGATCTTATGCAGGAATACAACAACAGCCACATAGGGTCAATATGGCTGCAAAAACAGCTATTGACACTAGGATTGATGACACTTAGGCTGCGGTACTTTCCAAACATGTCCATCCAGCTGTCCCACATGGAAGTGTCCACTCCAGAATGTTCTTTCATTCTCTCATTCAGGGTCTTCAGTCTTTCCAGGGCTCTGGTCAGACTGTCGTCAGCTGCAGTGTTGTTAGGTATGAAGGTGCAGCATTGTTCTCCACTTCTTTGTTTCTCGTTGCTGCTGCGCGTTCTTCTGGGCATAGGCTGCAGCTTAAAATGGTTCCCCTTTCAGGACACGTCACATTTGGAGCCTGCCGGTAAATCCTCGGGCAGTGTGGGTCACATGGGTTGCTGGTGCAGGCCGTGTTCATGCCTACCAGGGCCAGTGATAAGAATACTGTGAACACGAGCATGGAACACATCGTTGTGACAGTGGTCAGTTGGCATCCTCTTGTCCAGCATCGGCGTCGTCTGTGCGGTTTCTCACCCTCAGGGGCATCCTGGTTTGCATTTAGTATTTCCATCTCCATCAGGTCTCCCTCTGTGAGCGTTTCTCCTCTTCTCGACCGTGGACACACCCTTGGCCTCCAATGAGTAGACACCCAGCAAGAGGAGCGAGTGTCTCAGTGTTGCCACTGATAGCCCTTCTCCCCACCGAGTGAACACCAGAGGTTAGAGCGGTCTGCAGTCTAGACTTTATTGCTCACTTTTCTGCTCGGGAGTTTGTGGTTCTTGGATTGGTTCAACCCTTTTTCAACCTGCAAGAAACTGGAAGAGAATCACTCGGCAGTTGATTGTTCAAAACTATTTCTCTGTTTTCCAGCAACTTTGTCATCCACTCTGCTAGAGTTGTTTCTCTTATTGACTTGTTTGAAATTTAATGTATAGAAGTGTCTTTAACTAGTGTTTTTAACTAATTAGACTCCCTCCTGTTGACGCATGAACAACTTCATGTGTCACAAAAGCTACTGTTTTGTATAAAGACTTGGTTGTAACGGTTTCCCATCACATATGATCAGATCATCCTGTAGAATTGCTCCGCACCTCAACCATTTCTTTTCGCTCTAGTAATGGCACAAATGTGTGGTTCATTTCTCAAGATATCCAGTGGAATTTGCATAGAGGTGTTGTCACCATAAGTGCGTCTACTGTTTGTACTGCTACTGATTTTGCTGCTTGGTCTGCAAAATTGTTGCCCTCTGTTATGCCATATTTTCAAAATGGCGTACTGCAGATCAAATTCATTATTGATAAGTCAAACCAACGAAAAAACAAAAACTAGAAGTCAAAAAAAATTATTCTTTCGTTAACAGAAATAAAAATAAAAATAAAAGTAAAACTATCTAAAACTGCAATGAGTGGTCACAAAATTAACTGATTTTGTAGCAAAAATGTGTTTAGTTTTAAAATCTTAAGTCAAAACTAAAGAAAAATAAAACTAATGAAAATTGCAAAACTATTAAAACAGTTAGAGTAAACATATTGGCTGTCTCTGTGTCTCTCTGTCTGTCTGCGTCCTTGACACAGTCAGCTCCTTTGTATGGGCATGTAGTTCCTGTTACACGTTTTCCTGTTACAGACACATTTCCCTTTTCTCCAGAGTAATCGAACTCTTTGTTGAATTTAACTGTTTTCATCTAGTCTGCACTTCCACCTAAATGTAAGTAGAAAGGTTATATCCAAGTTACTGAATGCTATTTTTATAGATGCAGTAAGGAGAACAGAGCACATTCCACGGGAGCTTCACTCCCATCTCTGGTGGAGGCAGAAAAATAGGGAGCCAAGGTCATAACTCAGGCTCATTAAGAGTCAGAAAGAATGTGAATGCTTAATCTTGTGGCTATCGCGCATTGTATATAGCTTCTTTTCTTTGTTTAGTAGCTTTCTGCCTTCACCTAAGGGTGTGCCCTAAGTATGTGACTCAGGTCTCCATAATCGGAGTTTATTTAAAGATAAATAAGATGATCCATTCATTGCTCGCAGATCATGCACTAGACGTATGTTGCAGTATTTAGCTTTCTTCAACACTTAAACAAAATATCACTTCTTATCCATTACCATTCTCTCGTATTAAAAAACAAACAAACAAACAAAAACAAACTAAGTTTAACTTTTCTGCTTTGTCACTTAAAACAAAGCATCGCTCTCAACCCAGCTCTCAGCTGGCTCTGAAATTATCATCATCAAGCATGAAGTTGCATGAAGAGAGCTGTTTCAGAAGTCACAGTATTCCTCACTCAAGCAACATCAAGAAACAAACAAAAAACAAAAACAAGTTGCTGATGGCATGAACGCTTTACACACATGAGACAGGATGCAAAAAGCTGCTGTTAAAAACAGATCAGGGGTGTGAGGGTGAAAACTGGGTTCTGAACAGCTGCATGTTCGAGCTTTAATAGCTGTTTTCCTCCCTCTGATGTGTCCTCATGTAGCTCCTGCTCTAAAAAAAAAAAAAAAAATTAATACAAAATAAAAAGTGTATATCTTGCTCATTAGCTTGGTAGTATAGGTTTGCTCTTTATCTTAACAAAATCTCATCTAGGATGACAGGTTTACAAGCGGGTCAAGTGTCTCTATGCACTTAATTAGTTTACATATTTTCTTTATTTTCTTCATCTCATATGTCATTATACTGAATTTGAGCAAACCTTAAGCTTGATACAGACTACTTTTAACAATTATCCACCTCACATCACAACTGACTGAGGTGCCTCTTCATATTTAATATTATTTCATTATTAATGTTATTATCTTTTTATATAACAGCAATAGTATATTACAATATTTTATTTGTGTCCACCAAGGGCTGAGGGTGAGCTGCAGTCTCACCCTTTCCCAAGCTGGAGACATTTTCCTTTTCACACACTTTCTTTGGCTGAACAATGACACAACCTTAATATACCTTATGCATCTCTCTTTTTTTTATTTGATATATTTTGTGTGAATTATCTGGTTTCACGCATTCTATTCATTCAGCTTGGTTGTCTTCCCAATTTTATTTCATTGCTTTAATTTAAGTTAACCTTAATTTAACCTTTTGTTTATTCCACTTCATTCCTCTTTCCATGCTTTAAAATATTACAACTCTTGTGTACGCTTTGTTTTCTTTTTAGCATCCTTTTCAGTATTTATTTCTGCTTGGAGGGTTTCTTATAATTTAGTTAATGCATTTTCCCTCCCACGTGGGACATTTAGGTTTTCTTTAGGATTTCTCCATCTGTTTGCGCTTATTTGTCCTGCACCGGGGCATTTCTTTTCTAACCATAGTTCATCTGCAGTCAATTCAGGCTTTGCGGGTTTATTTCCCATTTTTTGGGCTTAGAGTTATCAATAATATTTTATTGTAAATTGCTTATAATTTATTTTGATTTATTGTATTTGGAAACACCTTGTTTTGCTTTTATTTATTAATACTGCCAACATACACTCTGTGTGACCTTCGCTGATATTAGAGTCGGGGGAGGTTATTAAGGCAGCCTTCTACCCTGGTCTAGACCCAGGGCGGCCTTAATTTTATGCGTTGAAGCGCAACCTTTGACCCCTTCTCACCAGTACATCGGTCAACACAGGAAACAGTAAGAGTGGTGCAGAAACCTGTTGTTTCTATTCAAAAGGTCACTCACTCCTCAACAACACATAAACTTCACACGCGGTACTATAATCCTATTTTAATTGACACGTTCTTTATTTACCATTCACTCTTAGAGTGAGATCCCTTTATTTTCATTCACTCGTAAGAGTGAGATCCCTGACTTCCAACCTTTTAATTGCGGAACGAGTCTCCCAGGGGACTGCCAGTTCCGTCTTACAGGCGAGTCTTAATTCCCGACTTCCAGTCCTTAAAGGACGAGTCTTTTCCCGACTTCCAGTCCCTAAGGACGAGTCTTTTCCCGACTTCCAGTCCCTAAGGACGAGTCTTTTCCCGACTTCCAGTCCCTAAGGGACGAGTCTCTTAAGAACCGTGTCAACCTAAAAACCGATTTTAGCCGCAATGTGTTCTTGAGTGTTTATATTCACCTGGTTCGGACGAAAATGCCGGTCAGAGAGAATCCTCCTCGCTCCCTGGGATCGTGGACCTCTTGCTAAAAACGCTGGCCAACGGCGAATTCACGTAGTTGGTCTTTACTGTTTCACTGGAAACAGGCTGTCCGGACAGACTTTCAGCGCGGGTTCACGATTCCAGGAGACGACGAGGTCACTCTGTTGGCTCGAAGGACCAAATAAATGTAAGGAGTAAATATTTAAACAAGACATTCTTCAGGCGAAATAAAGACACTCAAGACAGTTTAGATGGTAACAACGTGCGCACGCTGGGTGAGTGCTGCTGTCTCAGGCTCACAACCAGCGTATGCGGCAGTTCTTTATTTATAGCGTTTCAGAGTATGTGTGTGTGTGTGTGAAGTTTATGATCTCAGAGTGTGTGTGTGTGATTCTGAAGAATGGGCCCCTCTTTGTATTTGGGAGTGTAGATAAGAACGTCCTGCTCTCCCCTTCCTGGGAGTGAAACGGCTCGTAGAGAGCCAGGTACAGAGGAGATGTACTGGGTGAATCATATCTGAGAACACTATGCCTTTGTCTTTACTTCAGCTTCACTTCTAGTGAAACAGTAAAATCATAAAATACAATTAAATAGAAAGAATAAATGGGTAAACAACTATTAACACTAAAATTAAAGATAAACTTTCAATAACATATGAATAGAAGTGGGAAATCTCTTAACAGGATCCTTACCCCGAATTATATTCTATCACAAGAGGAAACAGGAGTTTTCTTATCTTTGCAGATAATAAAATGTTTATATTAAAAGGTTTATAGTAGCACAAAAATCTAAATCAAATCACAGCATCAGATTAGAAGATAATGGAAAAGGAGGCTATACATGTTTGATAAGACAAGATAAAACCAGTCTGATAAACCAGTAAAAGTACTTATTTTTAGGTAATTATTTGTTAAAAAGTAGCAAATGTTTGACTACTTGAAACAATACTAATTCTGTTTGATCAGATGTAATGTTGGATTTTTTAAAACTCCACAGTTAATCAAAGTAAACATGGATGTGTTTGTTGTCCTGCTGCTTTCAGGTATGATTTGTTCGTTCAGAACTTTTCTAGCACTGTTAAATTCTAGTTCATCAAATAAAGATTTACTGTTCCATCTTGAAATCTTACAGAGACTTAGTAACTGACTCTTAAATAGGTTCCTTTAACTGATGTTTGAGGACAGCTGTTGACAGCTAGTAACAAAGCATAATCACTAGCAAAAAAAAGAAAAAGAACCGCTTTAGACAATGTGTATATGCATAAATAATGATCATGTTACAAAACATAAAGACACATGTAAATTGATTAAACTAATTGGAAGTAATAGTATCATTACTACAATAGAAATGCTAATATAATTGAATAAATAAAAATAAGGAACCAAATTATATGTAACAAACCAAACACAGTGACAGAAAAGATGTTGACTGAAGTTTTAACTTTACAAGTTATCCGTCATATATCTAATCGTGTTTTTTTTTCCCTAGTACTTTTCTCTTTTAGAACTTCACTTCTTACTTCGAGCTAAATGTGCTTTTTAATTAAAGAAATAGGGGTGTGATAGTGTGCTATCACAGGTGTGCCTATCAATTTAGAAATGTTCCGAACTTAAACATACATACATATACAAATTACTGTTATGATAGTACCAAGACCCACTGAATAAGTTTTATTTACAGAATTATTTTATTGTAGAAAGTATTTCAGGGACCCATGTATACAAGCACTCTGAATAAATATATACAATATTTCTTAATAATATTAAAAAAAATCTATTTCCTTCCTCAGCGTTCTGTGTCTCCACTGCTTCCTTTCCAAACATCTATTACTTTATTAGTGAGAGTATGACTTGGGCTGAGGCCAATGCTTACTGCATCAAAGAGTACACTGCCCTTGCCCAAATTACTTACCTGGAGAATAACACCGCAGTGAAGAACACTCCAACTGGGGGATACACAGGCAAAGCCTGGATCGGACTTTATCAGGTTATCAGTTATCACCAAGCAAACGGGGAGGGGGATGCGGGGAAGGGGAGTGGGGGTGGCGGGGGGCTACTGGGGCCCTCCTCTGTATCCTCACGCTGGATTTGGTCAGAAACTGGACAAACCAGCACATTCAGTAACTGGGAAGCAGGACAACCTATCTACCAGAATGGAAATGAAGCCTGTGCTACCATAGTGGTGAAAAATGGAACCTGGACCAGTGAGCCATGCATAGCGCAATATCCTCTCTTCTGCTATGGAGGTATGAATGACATTTCCCCAGTTTTAATGCTTGAGTGAGTTACCAAAAGTGGCACAGCCAGAACTGATTTATTACATACTCCAGAAATAATTTGGCTTTGTTGATATTTCTGACTCTGACAAACGGTACAGCTAGTCATGTGACACCCTAATGTTTCCCAAGTGGCTGCTGAAGGCAGAATCTAAGGCTTAGATTAGTCTTATTATTGATTAATCTGCAGATTATTCTCTCATTTATTATTGAAAGCACATACACTAACAGAAATCATTTAAAAAAAATCACATATAAAGACAAGTAAAAACTTACAAATGAAGAGGATTAAGGGTGGCACATCTGGTGCTTTTTTATGTAAAAGTTACTTAAAACATTCATAATCTACTAATTAGCTCATCTACAGCCTCAGCAAATGAAAATTTAGACATCACCTTGATATCTTAAACATCATATTGGACACATTTTATTCATTTTATCCACATTTAATACTTGCAGAATTTGCAAAAAAAAAAAAAAAAACTTTAACTGAAATATTGGCAACCTGTTGCAGCACCTATATACATGATGAGGGTCATTAAAACATGGCATTTCAATGTTTTAACTTTGTTCTAGAATTTCTTTTGAGGTTTGGTTTCTGTTTAAGACATTCTAACTGAATGTAAAATTATCCGTTCTATACATTTCCCCAACACGTCTTCTAAACCAAGTATTTGTCAGATTTCATATAATCCGAAATGTTTTGTTGTTGTGTAGTTTACAAATCAAAGAAAACAGTGGTGAGCATGAATATCCAAACTGATGCAGACCTTGAAAATCCAGACAACCGCACCACCCTGATGTAGCAGGTATTGTGTGTGTGTGTGTGTGTGTGAGTGATCGTTATGAAAACAAATTTTAAAACACAATGTCGAGGACATTTCTCCTTTTACTGTGGAACAAAGAACCGCTCCATGTGGAACAGAGACAACAAGACAAAATTCATAGGTTAGTCTTGGTCATCACTATCATTAGATTTTTTTCTTTAGCTTATACAAATAGGAAAGTTCAATCAAATGATCTTTGTCAGTAACTAATAAGAGACCTCCATCCTCTGAGCCCATGTTGTTTCCACTTCTTTTGGGCACACATGGTTAACTGTAGCAAAATGTTTCTCTTAATTCTTTTTCAACAGGTTTTCTTGTTAGTTTCTACCACTGGCATTATGGGAAATTTTCTCAAAGGGAATCTTTTTGCAAATAGCAACCCTACAGGTTCCTGGCATTTTGCAAAACAATAGAAAAAAACCCAACAAACTAATGTCTTTAGATGGGAGAAGATACCAAACTTGTGACATTTATAAGTTTTTCTCCAAGACTTTTACAGACAGTAGTGAAATGAATATTATCTCTATAGAAAATAAAGAAAAAATAGCTTGTTTTGTACTGTACTGTACTTATTTCACCTTGGATTCTTTACTGTTAATGATTAATAAAAATGGCTTTTGCCTAGGACATTTCTCGACTTCTGAAAACAAATTTCAGAGAAAATTTAAATTATACTGCAGGTAGTGCTAAGAATGGAATATGCGATCGATGCTATTCAGAACAACACAAACATGAGAGATAAGAGAGAAGAAACTGGGGAAAAGCCACCAAAAAGGAAATAAATAAGCACCGTACTTCATCCTCTTTCTTTTTCTTCAGCTTCAAGCATCACTTAGTAAGCAGGGTGTGACTGACTTCAAACTAACATGGACGAAACAGCCAGTGCGGAAGAGCAGCAAGACAAGGTACACACACACACACACACACACACACACACACACACACACACACACACACACACACACACACACACACACACACACACACACACACACGCACACACACACAGAATAAGTTTTTATTTAAATGGTTTTATCTCTTTTTAGATCCTTGTTGAACCTGTGACATCATCTCCCAGAAGAATGTGCTACAGCATTGTTCATTCAAAGAAAGATTACATTACATTTACTCTTAAAATCGTTCACTCTTAATGTTTAGCGTTAGTCAATTATATTATTCTAGACATATAAATGTGTTTTAGTTACATTAGCCACCTGTTATCATTAATGTTGCGGCTGAACTGAGCTGATTTAAGAGTGTGGAGAAAATAAAGAATGAAATCCAGAGCAGAGCAGTCAAATCAGACAGATTTTAGAGAAGGGCTGTAGTCATGTAGACATGATGATGAACTTTAACTTTACTACTTTTACGATAATATATTTAAATGTGGTTTCTTACATTGCTGCAAGCTGTGATGCCAGTTTTAAAATGCAGGCAGTGACAGGTTCAGTCTTTCACAGTGAGTGCTCTGCTTTTATGTCTTTTTCAATGTAGCATAACTAACACCACACTTTATCTAGAGTTTATCTTTCCCATGATGTTCTTCTTCTACATTAACAAAATGATTGATATGCATTAGATCAGCGGTCCCCAACCCCCGGGCCTCGGACTGGTACCGGTTCGTGAGTCGTTTGGTACCGGGCCGCAAGAGTTGAGGCTCAGGTGTGAAATGTATGGTTTTCAGGGTTTTTATCGGTTTTCAGCGTTATTTTGTTATCCTTTTTATCGTTAACTCGGTTTTCCTGGGTCTTTTCATGTGTGTTATGAATAAATCTTCATTTTTTCGGTACCGGTACTAGTTTTATTTTGTTGTATTTATCCGCGACACCTTAAAGGCCGGTCCGTGAAAATATTGTCGGGCATAAACCGGTCCGTGGCGCAAAAAAGGTTGGGGACTGCTGCATTAGATAATGTGTTGTTTGATGTGACCTCGTTCACTGGTAAGTTCTAAAATATATTTTGTCTCGAATTAAATGATCTCTAATTTGTGAAATGAATAAAACCTCCAAACTTCATCTCAAATACTTATTTTTTTAAAAATGGAACCCACAATTGGAAAAATTAATTTAATATTTAAAATTCTACTTTTTCACAAAATCATTTCATCACCAGAATGGGGTAAAAAGCTTCACCGTGGTACTGCAAATAGTACTGAGTACTTTCCTGGGTTTCTAATTCTCCAACCATGGTCTGGATGACTGTAGATCCCGCCTTAATCTATCTGTAGATCTTCTGCTCCCAAGATCCCAATGCCCCATTTAAATTCAGTCCAGTTATACTGAATGTTGCTGTCATTATTTTTTCCATAGATAAGTAAGTAAGTAAGTAAGTAAAGTTTATTTATTAAGCGCTTTTCATAGACAGGCAGTCACAAAGCCTTGTACACAGAGGCTAAAATAAACAAAACATCAGGTACCAAAATGCACAACACAGACAATACAAAAGATTAAATGTAAATAAAGTTTAAGATTAAAAAAAATGTCAACAATCAACAATACAGATAACAATGTTGTTATTGTACATCCTCATGAAAACATAAATAGGTAATCAGGTATCAGTTAAACTTAATTAATCACAGTTTGGGCAGCACGGTTTGCCTGGTGGTTAGCACTGTTGCCTCATTTTCCTGAGTTCAATTCCACCATCAGGCCAGAGTTTGCATGCTCTCCCAGTCTTTGCATGGGTTCCCTCCAGGTACTCCAGGTTCCTCCCACAGTCACAAGACATGCAGTTAGTGGGGATAGGTTAATTGGTAACTCTAAATTGCCCATAGGTGTGAATGGTTGCCTGACTCTATGTGTTAGCCCTGCGACAGACTGGCGACTTGTCTAGGGTGTACCCTGCCTCTCGCCCCAAGACAGCTGGGATAGGCTCCAGCCCTCTGTGTCCCTGAAAAGGATAAGTGGAAGGGAATGGATGGATGAGACAGTTTGATTTATAACAGAGTAAGATTATTTCTCACTGTAATCAAATGTCGTTAAAAGTCTAAAATCACCTGATAGCGCTGAGTCTTCTTTCGCATTACTGATTACAAGCATCAGCCCCACCTTTCACTGATATATTTTACTATTTACACAAAATTGGTGTGTTTATTTTAAGTTTGTCTTAAGTGTACTGTTATGCAGCTGTAATCATTTTCTGGCTATACAAATGTGCGTGGATGCATCGTTTCCAAATATTTGAGTACCTTTGGTCAAAATTTCAAAAAGAACGCATTTCAGGAAAATTGAACTGCTAAGTAAACATGGTAGAAGCATAGGCATTACCCTCCCAGCCAAAACTGGTCATGTATGGTGACAAAAACTCAGTATGGGGATCGACTGGTTCCTTGGACTACTGCTGAAAGAAGAGGGAATGCGGATAGTAAGGACAGCAGAGAGGATCATTGGAGGCCTTCTCCCACCCTCTCCGACCCATCTCCCAACTCCACGACAGACACATCATCCAACGTGCGAACAGCATAGTGAAGGACACTTTCCACCCCTCATATGCACTGTTCTCCTTCTTTCCATCTGGCAGACGGTTTCTCAGCATCAAAACCGTAACGACCAGACACTGCAAGAGCTTTTTCCCCCCAAGCACTCAGAGCCCTCAGCTCACTACCACCAAAGAACTGATGTACACATACACCTTTACAAACACCTTACAATACTCATCAAAAGACTCAAAAACAACAAAAACTTACACAAATCCACCTGGGAACAACATGCTTATTTGCACACTCAGTCACATAGTGACTGAACACACATCTAAACTACAGGGTGGGCCATTTATATGGATACACCGTAATAAAATGGGAATGGTTGGTGATATTAAAGTCCTGTTTGTGGCACATTAGTATATGTGAGGGGGCAAACTCCTCAAGATGGGTGGTGACCATGGTGGCCATTTAGAAGTTGGCCATCTTGGATACAACTTTTGTTTTTTCAATAGGAAGAGGGCCATGTGACACATCAAACTTATTGGTAATGTCACAAGAAAAACAATGGTGTGCTTGGTTTCAACGTAACTTTATTCGATGTTTCTTTTGTGGTCTGACTTGGCTTTTTTAATCCCCCTTTTCAGGTCAGCTCGAGCAGCCCTGTACAGAGCTCTGTCACCTGAGCGGCTGCACTTCCTGAGAGTCCTCAGGAAGTACAAGCTGGACTCCAACCTGCTGCTGACCTTCTACCGCTCGTCCATTGAGAGCCTGCTAACCTACTGCATCACGGTATGGTACGGCAGCTGCACCAAGGCGGATAGAGTGAGGCTTCAGAGTGTGGTCAAGACAGCACAAAAGATCATCGGCTGCCCTCTCCCCTCCCTGATGGACATTTATTCCTCCCGCTGCCTCAGCAGAGCAGCAAACATCATCAAGGACAGTTCCCACCCTGGTTTCAACATGTTCAGCCTGCTTCCCTCAGGGAAGCGCTACAGGTGCCTCAGCACAAAAACCCACAGACTCAAAAACAGTTTCTTCCCTAAAGCCATAACCACCCTGAACTCACACATGCACCGATAACACAGCACCCCCCCCCATTTTTTTTTCTTCCCACTTCCTCTATGGACCACCACTGTGCAATACCAATTCTATGTGCAATAACCCAACTGTATATACACAACACTATTTATTACATATTACTTTTTTAAAAACCGGCTTGTATATTTGTACATTTTATATATATATATCTTTTCCCCTATGTTAATACTGCCCATATGTATATAGCGCTGCAGAACT